>NC_083243.1:185887908-186139377 GCF_032191835.1 Heteronotia binoei | reverse complement strand
CTATTAAAAAATTAAAAGTAACAGACTGAAATGGCAGGAGTCTTTAAAAGCATTTCTTAAAGTGTATTTGAATTACACAGGCTAATAACAGCTGAATCTTAAGGAAGACAGATTTCTTCTCAAGAACATGACATATATAAAGATTTATTTATATTATATTACAAGTTTCAAGAGTTGGGATTCTACTCTACAGTCGTGAGCGTGCAGCAACAATGGCTGACGTCATCTATGACATGCCTAGTTGCCTATGTAGGAAGGATGAGAGGCTTGAATAATTTCCTTCTCTCCAGTGGGAGCAGAGGGAAAAAAACCCAGCATGCTGATTTCAGTACCTTCCAGCTTAAGTTGCTAACTTGTAAGGCAGGGTGGAACCTAGTATGTGCAGGCAAAGAGCCAGCAATGCAACTACGTGTGCATTTTCCAGTTTACTAGTAAATGTGAATAGGGAAGTTAGCTTCTATAAACACACTGCTGTCATTTCGATTGGGTCTGCTGATTAAATATTGCTCACCTCCATCCTAAATCATGCAATATTTACATAAGTAGCTGTCTTGATACACAGGTCTTCATGGTTAACAAATCTTACCTTCCAGTGAGAATGTCTTGCTTAATTTGCAAAAAATATTGGTACCTTAAAGAAAGGGTAAACAGCAGAACAGATTAACAAAATTAAGATCACTGTTTGAATTTAGCATCAGTTTTTCATCATAAAACCACAGATAACAATTTTCAAGATAACAACCCACAGAAATTAAACTCATTCCAAAGATACAGAAGCACAAACTAGAATTTTACAGCTACTATAAATCATGCAAGTATATTGTTGCTCAAACAAACAATACGAGGTCTATTCATAATAAATACATTATATAAACTTGTAATTAACGGCCTATTAATTTGTGCACAGAACACTGATTTTCCAGCAGCCTCTTCTTCACTCCCAAAAGACCAATCCTGGGGCTATGGGACACATGTGGAAGAACAGCCACAAATGGTGGAGTTCACTGCAGGGAGGAGAGGTGAAAGAGCTCCTTCCTCTCTCTGCTGTCAGCAGACACTGACGGAAGACAGAGTGATTTCAACACATTCTACCTCTTCACTCAGCACCCAACTCATGTAGATATTTCTCTGTGTGGTCCCAAAGCACAAAAATAGCCTTTTGGGGGTGGGGGGTGGAAGTTGCTGCGAGAATGGAGAAGTGTTGGAAAATTCTGCAACTTCTGCGCATGGATGGTATGATACAGGGCATCATCCTAGACTCAAGCAAGCACCAAACACATCTGCCCTATATTTCAAAGAGTTAACTTTTAGAAAAAGTATTTTCCTTGTACCTGTACCAAGGTTTGATGGGTGGTTAAGATTTTCAAAGGCTACAGTAGAAAGGAGTAAACCACAACATGCTCTACTACCGAAATACCTGCATATGCATACTATCCAAACACATATAATAAACAAAACAATATCAAGAATCAACAAAAAATTAAAATCCTTTGTACAGCTTACCCATCTAACTCTCTAATTCAATAAATAAGTATAGACATGACCACTTTCCAAGGAGTGACTGTTAAAGATACAGAAGATTGTTTTGCACTAGTAGGTCTTCCTTATATAGAAATGTGGACTGTGGTGATGGGAACAAACTGGAAAAAATGGAGGTTCGTGCTTTGGGGTTTTTCACAAACCCTGAAGCACAAACTTCGCCACTGGACAAACTGGGGAGGTCACGGGTGCCCCCGCCCAGAAGTGAACCTCAAAGGCATTTAACTGCCGTCAGAGCCAACCCCCCCCCCCCACAGACACTCCTGCGTTCGCTCCAAGCCCATTTCCAGGCCAGGTCACCCAACAGGAAGTGAGCCCCAAAAGCATTTAAATGTATTTGGAGCTCAGCTTTGGGTTGGGCTGGTCCGACTGGGCTCTGAGAGTGAACTCTGAAGAACTTTAAGGCCTTCAGAACTCACTCTGGGAGCTCAGTTGCGACCCAACACAACTGAGCTCTGAAGGCTTTTAAATGCCTTTGGAGCCCACTTTCGGGTGGGGCCTGCCCATCTAAGGGTGGCCTGACCCAGAAGGCGGCTCTGAGGGCATTTAAATGCCTTCAGTGCTCACTTCTGAAACCTTCATGAGTTTGTTGGTGGGTTTGGGAATGAAACAGTCTCCCAAACCCCTGGTTTGTGTCCAACTGGGGTTCGTAAATCAGTTCATGTCCATCTCTAAAGGCGTGTAACCCATATCCATCACAATTTCTGCACTGAATGACTGAATATGGAGATCATTTTAATATTTTTATCATTTCTTTGGTTATTTTATATCACATATAAACATTTTGATAGAAAAATATATCATGCTTTAGTCCTTGGAAATTTTATATTTTTCCATTTGGTTTATTGAGATCAGTCTCCTTTATGTTCTCTTGTAAGTCTCATATTGTCATTTCTAAACCACATATACTAAATAAATATGAACAGCCATAATAGTCTATCTCCAACAAACACTAACAAATATAAATAGTGATACACTATTCAAATTAGATTTCAGCCAGACAGGCCGGGGGGGGGGGGGGGAGAAGAAGAAGATATTGGATTTATATCCCGCCCTCCACTCCAAAGAGTCTCAGAGCGGCTCACAATCTCCTTTCCCTTCCTCCCCCACAACAGTCACCCTGTGAGGTAGATGAAGATATTGGATTTATATCCTGTCCTCCACTCCGAAGAGTCTCAGAGCGGCTCACAATCTCCTTTCCCTTCCTCCCCCACAACAGACACCCTGTGAGGTGGGTGGGGCTGGAGAGGGCTCTCACAGCAGCTGCCCTTTCAAGGACAACCTCTGCCAGAGCTATGGCTGACCCAAGGCCATGCTAGCAGGTGCAAGTGGAGGAGTGGGGAATCAAACCCGGTTCTCCCAGATAAGAGTCCGCATACTTAACCACTACACCAAACTGGCTCTCCTGTATATGTATATCCAGTGTGTATTGGATCAGATTATTTCACATTCAACTTAATTTCTTTTGTCTGAAGAAATTTGCTGGGATTGGAGTTCAAATTCAATCTGACCATATAAATGTCTGCATCATTACTGGTTTCCCAGAACCACCTGACCATGAGATGCAAAAAACTCTCTGAATACTGATAGTGTCACTGCAATATTTTTGTTGCAATATTTCGAAGGTTTGCCTTATATGTTGCTACCAGGACAGAACATCTGACCCCAAAATGACATGGCAATATGATTTGGCTAATGTTCTATATCTCTTTATTACACACTTATCCCGTGTTTCTTTATTTCTCCTAATAAAACCATCCTGATTAAGTATGCTTGTTTTGTTTTGCTCTAGGAATTGAAAGGATCCAATATGTCCTTGTGTGAGCAAAAGGTATTTCTGCCTACATACGTAGGAAAATTGCCAATTACCAGTTTTCTTCAGCAGCAAACTACTGTGCCTGATTATACAACTTCCCAGTGAAGCTAATGTTCTTCAGGATTGGTGTTTTTGGACACACCGTGGTCGCACTGGGAGAGAGAAGCCATACTGTGCACATTTCTTGGATCTAACCCAAAACATGATTGGCATTCTTAACTATTTTAGGCAGCAGAACTGCAAGTTGGGAAAATTTCAGTGGTGAACAAGGCAATCCTATTAGTTTCTCAGGAACCTCTAAATATATGATGGTTATTCCAGGGCAGGATTAAGAATGAAAATAGGTAAATTTATGCTGGCTCTCTCAGAGCTAAACAGGATTGGTTTTTATTGTAGGACACATATTATCCTTCCTAGTTCAACTGTAGAGATGCCAGTCCCCAGGTAGGATCATAATATGCGAAAGAGAGAATCACGGAATAATAGGTACTAAGAATGAAAAAACCCACAATGTTCATAACAAAAGCAGTCCCTACAATTCTTACCAATTATTTCTAAAGTATTTATAACTACTCAATAAAGTGAGTGTTCTACAAAATGCAATTCATTACAATCCCACAATACCAGTGTCACAATTATTTCTAATTATTATTGCAATTTGAAAAAGTTGCATAAAGTTAATAAAGAAGTGGAGTCAGGAGGAATGCAAAGCGTAAATGCATAACCAGACTCAAAACAGGTGGTCCCTTCCTCTTCATTCCATTTTCATATACAGTTAATCATCCCCATTGGTCAAGGTCTCCAGTTTGTATCCTGTCCTCTGGATCAGCGAAATTTCTCTAATTTCCTTCTCTGATTTTAATCCTCTCACAATTCATGTTGCGAATCTCTGAGGTCTTGGAATCTTTGACAAAAGCTGATATGTGACACAATATCCTAAGGCTGGTGGTAATGTGAGAGCGTTAAAAAATGGAGCATCTGCATGCTGCATCTGGGACATGACGATGACGCTCTGTGTGATGTCATCATGTTGGGGATGGCCACGGCCCTCCTGGAATGCCCTTCAACTCCTCCCACCAGGGAGAAGATTGGACCTGGCCACCCTAGTTCAGTGTCTGGTTTTACAGTCCTCAAATTCAAACGATAAATGAGCAAAGCAGTTAATAGTTTTTTCTCTGTAAATGACATTTGTGGCTATTAAATATGGATGCCCTACATTTATCAATTAAGAACATCAGAGAAGCCATGTTGGATCAGGCCAATGGCCCATCCAGTCCAACACTCTTTGTCACCTCTGCTCCATATTTTTATCCAATCCGCTTTTGAAGCTGGCTATGCTTGTAGCCGCTGCCACCTCCTGTGGCAGTGAACTCCACATGTTAATCACCTTTTGGGTGAAAAAGTACTTCTTTTTATCTGTTTTAACCTGACTGCTCAGTAATTTCATTGAATGCCCACGAGTTCTTGTATTGTGAGAAAGGGAGAAAAGGACTTCTTTCTCTACTTTCTCCATCCCATGCATAATCTTGTAAACCTGTATCATGTCACCCCACAGTCGACGTTTCTCCAAGCTGAAAAGCCCCAAGCATTTTAATCTTTCTTCATAGGGAAGGTGTACCAAACCTTTAATCATTCCAGTTGCCCTTTTCTGCACTTTTTCCAATGCTATAATATCCTTTTAGAGGTGCGGTGACCAGCATTATACACAGTATTCCAAATGAGAACGCACCATCGATTTATACAAAGGCATTATGATACTGGCTGATTAGCTTTCAATTCCCTTCCTAATAATTCCCAGCATGGCGTTGGCCTTTTTTATTGCAATCGCACACTGTCTTGACATTTTCAGTGAATTATCTACCACGACCCCAAGATCTCTCTCTTGGTCAGTCTCTGCCAGTTCACAACCCATCAACTTGTATTTGTAGCTGGGATTCTTGGTCCCAATGTGTATTACTTTGCACTTGGCCACATTGAACCTCATCTGCCACGTTGACGCCCCCTCACCCAGCCTCAACAGATCCCTTTGGAGCGCCTCACAATCCTCTCTGGTTCTCACCATCCTGAACAATTTAGTGCCATCTGCAAACTTGGCCACTTCACTGCTTACTCCCAACTCCAAATCATTAATGAACAAGTTAAAGAGCGTGGAACCCAGTACTGAGCCCTGCACCACCCCACGGCTTACCATCTTCCACTGTGAAGACTGCCCATTTATACTCACTCTCTGCTTCCTATTAATTAGCCAATTTTTGATCCACAAGAGGACCTGTCCTTTTACTCCATGACTCTCGAGCTTACTAAGGAGCCTTTGATGAGGAACTTTATCAAAAGCTTTCTGAAAATCAAGGTAAACAACATCTATTGGGTCCCCTTTGTCCACATGTTTGTTCACCCCCTCAAAGAACTGTAACAGATTAGTGAGGCAAGATCTTCCCTTACAGAACCCATGCTGAGTCTTCCTCAATAACTTGTGTTCATCACTGTGCCTACTCATTCTGTCCTTGATAATGGTTTCTACCTACTTTCCTGGTATTGAAGTCAGACTGACTGGCCTGTAATTTCCCGGTTCTCCTCTGGAACCCCTTTTAAAGATGGGGGTGACATTTGCTACCTTCCAGTCCTCAGGAACGGAGGCAGATTTCAATGAAAATTTACATATTTTTGTCAGGAGATCCATGTTCAACTCTGAGTTCTTTCAGAACTCTTGGATGTATGCCATCTGGACCTGGTGACTTCTTAGTTTTTAATTTGTCAATCAGTTGTAGGACCTCCTCTCTTGTCACCTCAATCTGACTCAGGTCTTTCAAAACCCCTTCCAAAACCAGTGGTTCTGGAGCAGGCAAACACTTCTCATCTTCCACAGTAAAGATGGAGGCAAAAAATGCATTCAGCTTTTCAGCCATTTCCCTATCCTCCTTCAGTAATCCTTTTACCCCATGGTCATCTAAGGGCCCCACTGCCTCCCTGGTTGGTTTCCTGCTTCTATTTGAAGAAATTTTTATTGTTGGTCTTTTATGTTTTTTGCAATATGCTCCTCATAGACCCTTTTCCCTGATCACAGTCTGGCATATGATTTGCCACAGCCTGTGTTCCCTTTTATTAATCTCACTTGGACTAGCTTTCCACTGCTTAAAGGAGTCCTTCTTACCTTTTACAGCTTCCATTACTTTGTCTGTTAAGTACGCAAGCCTTTTCTTATACCTGTTTGTGCCTTTCCGAACTTGTGGTATATATTTTATCTGAGCTTATAGGACTGTAGTTTTAAATAGTCTCCAAGCTTCCCCAAGGGTTTTGACTGTATTTACCTTTCTTTTCAGTTTCCTCTTCACATGCCTCCTCATCTGAGAGAATTTACCCCTTTTAAAGTTAAACGTGGTTGTGCTGGTCTTTTGGGGCAACTCTCTATTTATACAAATGGTGAAATCAATAACGTTATGGTCACTGCTCCCAAGCGGTGCAATCACTTTTACATCTCTCACCAAGTCTTGGGCACTACTTAGGCCCAATTCCAGGATCGCCTCACCCCTGGTAGGTTCTGAGACCATCTGCTCCATAGCACAGTCATTGAGAACATCTACAAACTCAATCTCTTTCTCTCGACCTGAACACTTCTTGACCCAATCAATCTGCAGGTAGTTAATATTACTTATTACGACACAGTTTTTACATTTAGCCTGTATCTTCCATCATATTATAATTGTCCTCTATCTTTTTATTTGGTGGGCAATAACAAACTCCCATATTAAATTTCCTTTTGTGCCCTCTATTTCGACCCAAAGCATTTGTAGAAGAGAATCTAATTCTCTGACCTCAGTTTTACTGCACTGTACACCCTCTCTGACATAAAAAGCAACCCCACCTCCAACCCTTCCCTCTCTATCCTTCCAATATATCGTATTTTTCGCACCATAAGGCGCTCCGGAGGATAGGACGCACCTTCCTCCTGGGGGGCGATCCACTGCCTCTTCCTCTGATCCGGCGCTTCCCCTGCGCCTGACTCCATCGTCTTCAGGCAAGCGCTGGGATCGCTCCACGTGGCCCCACCGCAAACCCAGCGCTTCGCAAGCGCCGGCTGCGGAGGGGGCAGCGTGCTTCCTCCTTGCCTGTGTGCCTAGCTTCAGCTGTGATGTTTAAAGCAAGCGCTGGGATTGCTCCCTCCCCCCTCCAATCCCAGCGCTTGCTTTAAACATCACAGCTGAAGCCAGGCACACAGGCAAGGAGGAAGCACCCGCCCCCTCCACAAACCCAGCGCTTTGTGAGTGCCGGCTATGGAGAGGGCAGCGTGCTTCCTCCTTGCCTGTGTGCCTAGCTTCAGCTGTGATGTTTAAAGCAAGCGCTGGGATCGGAGGGCAGAGGGAGCGATCCCAGCGCTTACTTTAAAAATCACAGCTGAAGCTAGGCACACAGGCAAGGAGGAAGCACGCTGCCCCCTCCGCAGCCGGCGCTTGCAAAGTGCTGGGTTTGCGGTGGGGCCACGTGGAGCGATCCCAGCGCTTGCCTGAAGAAGATGGAGCTAGGCAGGCAGGTGCGGGGGAAGCGCCGGATCAGAGGAAGAGGCAGCGGATCGCCCGCCCCCCCCCGGAAGGTACGTACTTTCGGACCATAAGACACACACACTTTCCCCCCCACTTTTTTTTGGGGGGGGGAGTGCGTCTTATGGTCCGAAAAATACAGTAACTTATATCCAGGAATCACCGTGTCCCACTGAATCTCCTCATTCCACCAAGTTTCTGAAATTCCCACAATGTCTATGTTTTCCCCCAACACTAAACATTCCAACTCACCAATTTTACTTTGAACACTTCTAGCATTTGTATACAAACATCTATAATTTCCCAGGCAAGTTAAGCTTGCAATCTTCCTCCTGCTGTCTCGAGACTTTGGCAGACAGTCCATACAGTTTGTCACCATCTCAGTGGACCACTCTGATCCATTACCCAGTAGAAAAGTAACAGCTACCCCTTCATCTCTTTGAGATGAGTCCTCCCAAACCAGAGACATTTCATCTCCTGTTGGCTTTCTCCCAAGATTTAGTTTAAAAACTGCTCTGCCACCTTTCTGATTTTAAACGCCAGCAGCCTGGTTCCATCTGGGGACAAGTGGAGACCGTCTCTTTTGTACAGCTCCAGCTTGTTCCAGAAAACATCCCAGTGCCTAACAAACTTAAACCCTTCCTCCCTACACCATCATCTCATCCACACATTGAGACTTCTAATTTGTGCTTGTCTCTCCAGCCCTGCACATGTACCTTGGAGGTCCTGGCCTTAAGTCTCCTGCCTAGCAGCCTAAATTTTTCCTCCAGGACCTCACAACTGCATTTCCCCACATCATTGGTGCCAACATGCACCACAACCACTGCCTCCTCCCCAGCACTGTCTATCAGCCTATCTACAACACGCATAATGTCCGCTACCTTCACACCAGGCAGGCAAGTCACCATACGGTCAGTACACTGTTTTGCCACCCAGATGTCTATTTGCCTAAGGATCGAATCACCAACTACCAAGACCCCCCCCTTTCCCTGGCCAGGGATGGTTCCTTGGCACGAAAGGATACCCACTCACCAACTGAAGGTCCCTTCTGAGAGCGCATTCCCCTTATCCTCAGCATGGTGCCCTGTTCTTTCTTGACCCTCATGCTCCCTGGCAGCAATGGGACTGCCATGTTCAGAGTGGAGCTCATCTAACACATCCCCGAGAGTCTTCTCCGAGTGCCTAACTGACTGTCTCTGCTTCTCCAGGTCAGTCACCTCGGCCTCAAGGGTATGAACTTGTTCCCTGAGGACCAGGAGCTCCTTGCATCGAGCACACACTCAAGACTTCTGTCCTGTGGGCAGATAGTCATATATGTGACACTCAGTGCAAAACACTGGAAAGCCCCCAGCCTCCCTGCTGGCATTCTACCTTCATGATAGCTTTTTAAAAATATACAGTCCCCTTTTATATCCTGTTGCATTTATGTGACTCTCCTTCTGGAGGGTCTGCTTACCTTATTGGGAACAGAAGGAAAATACGCATCCGGGTTCCTGGTCCTTACAGAGCTTCCAGGCTAAGAGCCACAGGCCAAGAGCCCTTTAGCTCTCACCCTTTGGCTCGCGCCTCTGGCAAGGCGCAGCTTAATACTGCAAAGAGGATGGGGCCTCAGTCTGTCCCAGGAACACAGCTGCTCCTAATCAATCAGCAACAATCACCTTCAGCCCACTCAAACCAAACAAACAGCAGTTCCCCAGCAACCACAAACTCAGAATTTTCAGCAATCACACAGTCACACAAACTCTCCTCTGGAACCCCTTTTTTTTGTTTTAAACAATTTATTGGTAGCATATGGTTACAAAGCTTATCTATTTCTTAATTTTTTCTTTTTTTTCACAATAACCCATATGACATTTCCATCCCCCCTCCCTCCAATGTTGACTTCCCCGAGGTTATAAGTTCAAATCCATACTAAAGGCACTTCTGATTGCTCAAAGTTCCGTATATATATTCTTACAACTAAAAAATGTCCAATATTTCTTTACTTTCCAAGTTTTCTCCATATATCCTTTAAATTTTCTCCACTCCCTTTTGAATATCTCTAAATCATAGTCTCTTAGTGTTCTGGTTAATTTGTCCATTTCACACCACGATAAAACTTTCATGGTCCATTCCCATTTCTCTGGTATTTTTTCTTGCTTCCAAAGCTGCGCGTACAAAGTCCTAGCAGCTGATAACAGGTACCAAATTAAAGTCCTGTCTTCTTTTGGGTATTTTTCTAATTGTAATCCAAGTAAAAACGTCTCTGCAATTTTCTTAAAATCATAGCCCAAAATTTTGGTGATTTCTTGTTGTATCATCTTCCAGAATTCTTTCGCTCTTTCACATGTCCACCACATATGGAAGAAAGAACCTTCATGTTTTTTACATTTCCAACATCTATCCGACATTTTCTTACTTATCTTAGCCAATTTTTTCGGAGTCATATACCACCTATACATCATTTTAAAACAGTTCTCCTTAATGCTTTGACAAGTTGATATCTTCATTGAGTTCTTCCAGAGGTGCTCCCATGTTTCCATTTGTATTTCTCTATTCACATTAATTGCCCATTTGACCATTTGAGACTTTACTACTTCTTCTTCTGTAGACCATTTCAATAATAACTTATATACTTTTGATATCAATTTTTCATTGTCACCTAACAGGACTCTTTCCAGTTCTGTTTGTTCTCGTCTAATCCCCTCTGATTTTATGTCATTTTCCATCAAACTTTTAATTTGTTGCATTTGAAACCAATCATAATTGTTATTTAGCTCTTCTGAGGTTTTTAATTCAATTTTGTCTCCTTGAATCTTAAGCAGTTGGTTATATGACATTTCTCTTTTTTCTTCAGAATCAGCTGTTATTTTTATTACTTCTGCTGGCACTATCCATAATGGTTTTCTCTCGTCCCCGTATTTCTTGTATTTTATCCAAGTATTTAGTAATGTATTTCTGACATAGTGGTGAGAGAAAAAACCATCCATTTTATTCTTCCCATAGTACATGTATGCATGCCAGCCGAATCTATTTCCGTGAGCTTCTAACCACAAAGGTTTTTTATCTAACAGCATTATCCAATCTTTTATCCATGTCAAACAAACTGCATCGTGGTATAGTCTTAGATCGGGAAGTTGAAAACCTCCTCTCTCTTTGGCATCCGTTAAGATCTTCATCTTTATCCTTGGTTTCTTTCCGGCCCAAATGAAATCAGAGATTTTCCTTTGCCATTTGTTGAATTGTTTTGCTTCTTTTACAATCGGGATGGTTTGAAACAAATACATTATCCTTGGCAAAATATTCATTTTGATTGCAGCTATCCTGCCCAGTAAGGACAAGTTGAGTTTATTCCATTTCATCAAATCTTTGTCCATCTTACACCACAGTTTTTCATAATTGTTTTTGTATAAATCAATGTTCTTCATTGTTATCTCTATTCCAAGGTACCTAACTTTGGTTGTGACTTCACAACCTGTCACCTTTTGTAGTTCGTTTGTTTTATTTGGTTGCATGTTTTTACAGAGGAATTTCGATTTCTCCTTATTTATGTATAATCCTGCTAGTTCTCCGTATTCTTTTATCTTAGCTAACAGCAGTGGTGACACTTGAACCGGATTCTCCATTATGAACACTATATCATCTGCAAAAGCTTTATATTTATAAGAGAATCTTCTAATTTTTAGACCTTCTATTTTTTCATCTTTTTGAATTTGTTGTAACAAAATTTCAAGAGTCATTATAAACAACAATGGTGATAGCGGGCATCCTTGCCTTGTTCCTTTACTCACTTTCAATTCTTTGGTAAGGTCTGCATTTATACACAATTTTGCATGCTGATCTGTATATATTGCTCTTGTCATTTTTATAAATTGTTCCCCTAAATTAATTTTTTCCATTACCGCAAACATAAAGTCCCAATTTAAGTTGTCGAAGGCTTTCTCTGCGTCAACAAAAAATAAGGCCACTTCTTTTTCCGGATGCTTTTCATAGTATTCCACAACATTAATAACAGCTCTTACATTGTCCCTTATTTGTCTTTTAGGAAGAAATCCCGCTTGGTCTTTGTTTATAAAGTTGGTCAGGTATTGTTTCAGTCGCTCTGCTAAAATTCTTGTATAGATCTTATAGTCATTATTCAACAATGAGATTGGTCTATAATTTTTTACGTTTGTGCTATCTTTATCTTCCTTAGGAATCAGAGAGACTACAGCTTCCCTCCAGGTCTTTGGGATTTTCCCTTCTTCTCTTATCGTGTTTAACAACTTCAACAGTTTGGGTGTTAATTCATCCTTGAGAGATTTGTAAAATTTTGACGTGAATCCATCTGGCCCTGGAGCTTTACCCTCTTGCATTGCTTTTATTGCTGCTTCTATTTCAATTTTCTCTATTGGGTCATTTAATATCTTTTTCATATGTTCCGTCAAAGGTGCCACCTGAATGTTTCGTAGATACTCTTCCACTTTTTCTTTACTTACATTCACACCCTTGAATAAATTTGCATAGTATTTAAAGAATTCTCTTTTAATTCCTTCTTGATCCACTACTGTTTTCCCATTTGCCATGATTTTATTTATAGTCTTATTTTCTTTCCTTTTTTTTAATTGCCAGGCCAGGTATTTACCAGGTTTGTTTGCACTTTCAAACGATTTCTGTTTCAAATTTTTTAAATTCCATTCTAATTCTTTATTCAGCAAATGTTTAACTTGGGATTGTAATATCGTAATTTCTTTTATTAATTTTTTCTTCCCTGGTCTTTTTTTTAAGTCCTTTTCTTTTTTATCTATTTCATTTTGCAGTGCTGACAGCCTTTCTTCTCTTGCTCTTTTGTCTTTATTATTCAATGTAATTAATATACCCCTCATTACTGCTTTATAAGTGTCCCATACTGTTGGATATTCCATATCATCCGTTTCATTTATTTGGAAGAATGCTGCAGTCTCCTTTTCTAAGAATGATACAGTGTCTTTATTTTGTAGTAAATCCTCATTAATTCTCCATCTTCTTGATTTTCTTTGCAATTTTGTTGACCAGCATATTGGATTATGGTCCGCCCAAACCTTTGGAAGAATCTCAATTTTTTTTGTTATGAGGCCCAAGCCTTGGGAACCCCACAACATGTCAATTCTGGAAAAAGAATTATGCCTTGCTGAGAAAAATGTATAGTCTCTTACCTCAGGGTTGAACTTTCTCCAAATGTCTTCTAGATTTTCCTGTTTAATCAACTCAAAGAAAGAATTGGGCAGCTTCCCTTCTTTATCATTCTTCTTTGGACTTGATCTGTCCAGGTTATTTTGTATTGTCCCATTAAAATCACCCATCATCAATACCTGGTCATAAGTCTCTTCGTCCATTTGTCTATTTATGTCTTTAAAGAATTTGTCTTTCGCTCCATTGGGTGCATAGAGTCCTAGTAGTAACGTTTTTTTCGCCTCTATCGTCACCTCAACAGCAATGTATCTTCCTTCTTTGTCTTTAAAGATTAATTTTGGGTCAAGTTGTTCTTTAATGTAAAAAACCACCCCTCTTTTCTTTTGCTCTGCTAGTGAAAAAAATTCCAACCCCAAATTTCTATTCCACAAAAATTTACTGTCCTTGCGTTGTATATGAACTTCCTGTAAACAAATTATATTACATTTTTGCTTTTTAATCCAATGAAATGTTCTCCTTCTTTTCTGTGGTGAATTTAGTCCATTTATATTCCAAGATAGTAATTTGTACTCCATTATGATGTTGGTTCTTTATTTTCTTCAAAAAAGCTATGCATCTCTTGTTCGCTTCTTATTGTAATCCTTTTGCCATTTTGTTCAAATCCAAGACCCTCTGGTATTATCCATCTATATCTTGTGCCCTCTGCACGCAACTGATCGGTTAGCTTCTTGTACTTTTTCCTATCGCTGATCACTTCTCTTGGTAGCTCTTTCATTATTTTAACTCTGCTCCCTTCTATTGCCCAGGCTTTTTGGTACCCTTTCCTCAAAATTTTCTCTGCCACTTCTTTTGATCTTAATCTTATGACGATGTCTCTTGGCAGACCTTTATTTTTCGCATAAACTGAGTTGACTCTGTAGGCACCCTCCAACATACTCTTAAATCTGTCAGGGTCTTCTTCTATGTACTCAGTGATGATATCCACCATATAGCCTTTTAAATCTGTGTCTTCTTTTTCAGGTACCCCTCTTAGACGCACTTGTGACTCCAGCAACTTACAGTCGTGTATTATGACCTTTTCTTGAATTTTTAGCAAGGCAGAGGCCTGTGTATCCACTTTCATCTCTACCTCTTTCACTTTATTTTGAGTCTCTTCCTTAAAATTCTCTATCTCCTTCTTAAGGTCTCCAACTTCTTTTTTAATATCTTTTTTTATTGCCAAATGCAATTTGTCCATAGCTTTTAACATTTTTGCCTCCAGAGCGTCAAATTGAGCCTGCATCTTGTCAAATGATTGGGCTCTTGCACGTGTTGTTCTTTCTACTGACATATAAAAAATCACCAAACCTTAAAAAAATCCCCACATAAAATTTAGCATCCAATCCAATAGCTTAGAGCCAGTTCTTTCAGATGAGACTAGTTTCGTTTTTCTCCCTTCTTCCTGAGCAAAGATATTGAATTTTAACAATTTTGACAGTTTTTCTCCCTTTTAAAATGGCAATCGTTATTTCTCTATGGTACAGTTCCAGCCTAGAGAGGTCTCTCTTCGTCTTTCTTGATCTGAGTCTTGGACTCAATTCCTTCCTAGTTCAAAGGTCGGATGTCACAGCTCTTGTTGTCCTTATAGGCTCTGATTTATTGTCCAGCCCCTTTTAGTTTCACTTCCTGTCACAGCTTAGACTGATCTCGTGTCTAATCTCGCAGTTTTTTGAGCTGCATGAAGAAACCGCAACCACAAAAATTCACAACAATATGTCCTTTCTCCAAAATATCTTTGAAGGCAATTGTTTTTACGGCGTTCAGTTTTCCCAAGCTGAATTCTTTTCCTGCTGTGCCCCCACTCAGCTCAGTTCATTCTAGGTTCTGCAGTTTATGGGCATATATACACGGCAACTCTCTTTTCTTTCTTCTGCGTCACCAGCCTCCCATTGCCAACTTTCACTCTTATCTTGAAAGGTTTTTTTTTTTTTTTTTTGCTGTTGTTCACATCCAAAGCCACAGAGCTCAGCTTAACAAGGTAAAAGTTTTTTTTCCATTCAATTATGCTTTGCCTTCGTCTGTTATTAATCCACTCAGTGTTTAAACTATATTCAAAGTCTCTCAGAGTGAAGATAAGAATGATGAGTCTACCTTTTAGATGTTCTCAACTCCCCCGGCTGCTATTTTCTTGCAATTAAAATCAGTCCTTCTAGCGTGCTTGGATTCCGACAGCCTTAAGTGACCGAAGTCACTTTAGAGTCACTGCAGACGATGGTTGACATTCCATTGCCGGACATCAAGAAATGAAGGAGTCAGCTCCCTGACTGCTCCAGTTCGATATCAACAGCATTAAAGGAAGATAAGTCGTCTTGGGTTAACCCTTGCCTAGGGTTAATGAGCATAGACCTTATCAGGGGTCTTTAATACCCTGAACAGTGACAATAAAATCCCCCTCTGTTAGGGAGCTGCAGACTGTCTTCCAGCCAAACAGGAAGTCTTCTCCTCTGGAACCCCTTTTAAAGATGGGGGTGACATTTGCTACCTTCCAGTCCTCAGGAACGGAGGCAGATTTCAATGAAAATTTACATATTTTTGTCAGGAGATCCATGTTCAACTCTGAGTTCTTTCAGAACTCTTGGATGTATGCCATCTGGACCTGGTGACTTCTTAGTTTTTAATTTGTCAATCAGTTGTAGGACCTCCTCTCTTGTCACCTCAATCTGACTCAGGTCTTTCAAAACCCCTTCCAAAACCAGTGGTTCTGGAGCAGGCAAACACTTCTCATCTTCCACAGTAAAGATGGAGGCAAAAAATGCATTCAGCTTTTCAGCCATTTCCCTATCCTCCTTCAGTAATCCTTTTACCCCATGGTCATCTAAGGGCCCCACTGCCTCCCTGGTTGGTTTCCTGCTTCTATTTGAAGAAATTTTTATTGTTGGTCTTTTATGTTTTTTGCAATATGCTCCTCATAGACCCTTTTCCCTGATCACAGTCTGGCATATGATTTGCCACAGCCTGTGTTCCCTTTTATTAATCTCACTTGGACTAGCTTTCCACTGCTTAAAGGAGTCCTTCTTACCTTTTACAGCTTCCATTACTTTGTCTGTTAAGTACGCAAGCCTTTTCTTATACCTGTTTGTGCCTTTCCGAACTTGTGGTATATATTTTATCTGAGCTTATAGGACTGTAGTTTTAAATAGTCTCCAAGCTTCCCCAAGGGTTTTGACTGTATTTACCTTTCTTTTCAGTTTCCTCTTCACATGCCTCCTCATCTGAGAGAATTTACCCCTTTTAAAGTTAAACGTGGTTGTGCTGGTCTTTTGGGGCAACTCTCTATTTATACAAATGGTGAAATCAATAACGTTATGGTCACTGCTCCCAAGCGGTGCAATCACTTTTACATCTCTCACCAAGTCTTGGGCACTACTTAGGCCCAATTCCAGGATCGCCTCACCCCTGGTAGGTTCTGAGACCATCTGCTCCATAGCACAGTCATTGAGAACATCTACAAACTCAATCTCTTTCTCTCGACCTGAACACTTCTTGACCCAATCAATCTGCAGGTAGTTAATATTACTTATTACGACACAGTTTTTACATTTAGCCTGTATCTTCCATCATATTATAATTGTCCTCTATCTTTTTATTTGGTGGGCAATAACAAACTCCCATATTAAATTTCCTTTTGTGCCCTCTATTTCGACCCAAAGCATTTGTAGAAGAGAATCTAATTCTCTGACCTCAGTTTTACTGCACTGTACACCCTCTCTGACATAAAAAGCAACCCCACCTCCAACCCTTCCCTCTCTATCCTTCCAATATATCGTATTTTTCGCACCATAAGGCGCTCCGGAGGATAGGACGCACCTTCCTCCTGGGGGGCGATCCACTGCCTCTTCCTCTGATCCGGCGCTTCCCCTGCGCCTGACTCCATCGTCTTCAGGCAAGCGCTGGGATCGCTCCACGTGGCCCCACCGCAAACCCAGCGCTTCGCAAGCGCCGGCTGCGGAGGGGGCAGCGTGCTTCCTCCTTGCCTGTGTGCCTAGCTTCAGCTGTGATGTTTAAAGCAAGCGCTGGGATTGCTCCCTCCCCCCTCCAATCCCAGCGCTTGCTTTAAACATCACAGCTGAAGCCAGGCACACAGGCAAGGAGGAAGCACCCGCCCCCTCCACAAACCCAGCGCTTTGTGAGTGCCGGCTATGGAGAGGGCAGCGTGCTTCCTCCTTGCCTGTGTGCCTAGCTTCAGCTGTGATGTTTAAAGCAAGCGCTGGGATCGGAGGGCAGAGGGAGCGATCCCAGCGCTTACTTTAAAAATCACAGCTGAAGCTAGGCACACAGGCAAGGAGAAAGCACGCTGCCCCCTCCGCAGCCGGCGCTTGCAAAGTGCTGGGTTTGCGGTGGGGCCACGTGGAGCGATCCCAGCGCTTGCCTGAAGAAGATGGAGCTAGGCAGGCAGGTGCGGGGGAAGCGCCGGATCAGAGGAAGAGGCAGCGGATCGCCCGCCCCCCCCGGAAGGTACGTACTTTCGGACCATAAGACACACACACTTTCCCCCCCACTTTTTTTTGGGGGGGGGAGTGCGTCTTATGGTCCGAAAAATACAGTAACTTATATCCAGGAATCACCGTGTCCCACTGAATCTCCTCATTCCACCAAGTTTCTGAAATTCCCACAATGTCTATGTTTTCCCCCAACACTAAACATTCCAACTCACCAATTTTACTTTGAACACTTCTAGCATTTGTATACAAACATCTATAATTTCCCAGGCAAGTTAAGCTTGCAATCTTCCTCCTGCTGTCTCGAGACTTTGGCAGACAGTCCATACAGTTTGTCACCATCTCAGTGGACCACTCTGATCCATTACCCAGTAGAAAAGTAACAGCTACCCCTTCATCTCTTTGAGATGAGTCCTCCCAAACCAGAGACATTTCATCTCCTGTTGGCTTTCTCCCAAGATTTAGTTTAAAAACTGCTCTGCCACCTTTCTGATTTTAAACGCCAGCAGCCTGGTTCCATCTGGGGACAAGTGGAGACCGTCTCTTTTGTACAGCTCCAGCTTGTTCCAGAAAACATCCCAGTGCCTAACAAACTTAAACCCTTCCTCCCTACACCATCATCTCATCCACACATTGAGACTTCTAATTTGTGCTTGTCTCTCCAGCCCTGCACATGTACCTTGGAGGTCCTGGCCTTAAGTCTCCTGCCTAGCAGCCTAAATTTTTCCTCCAGGACCTCACAACTGCATTTCCCCACATCATTGGTGCCAACATGCACCACAACCACTGCCTCCTCCCCAGCACTGTCTATCAGCCTATCTACAACACGCATAATGTCCGCTACCTTCACACCAGGCAGGCAAGTCACCATACGGTCAGTACACTGTTTTGCCACCCAGATGTCTATTTGCCTAAGGATCGAATCACCAACTACCAAGACCCCCCCCTTTCCCTGGCCAGGGATGGTTCCTTGGCACGAAAGGATACCCACTCACCAACTGAAGGTCCCTTCTGAGAGCGCATTCCCCTTATCCTCAGCATGGTGCCCTGTTCTTTCTTGACCCTCATGCTCCCTGGCAGCAATGGGACTGCCATGTTCAGAGTGGAGCTCATCTAACACATCCCCGAGAGTCTTCTCCGAGTGCCTAACTGACTGTCTCTGCTTCTCCAGGTCAGTCACCTCGGCCTCAAGGGTATGAACTTGTTCCCTGAGGACCAGGAGCTCCTTGCATCGAGCACACACTCAAGACTTCTGTCCTGTGGGCAGATAGTCATATATGTGACACTCAGTGCAAAACACTGGAAAGCCCCCAGCCTCCCTGCTGGCATTCTACCTTCATGATAGCTTTTTAAAAATATACAGTCCCCTTTTATATCCTGTTGCATTTATGTGACTCTCCTTCTGGAGGGTCTGCTTACCTTATTGGGAACAGAAGGAAAATACGCATCCGGGTTCCTGGTCCTTACAGAGCTTCCAGGCTAAGAGCCACAGGCCAAGAGCCCTTTAGCTCTCACCCTTTGGCTCGCGCCTCTGGCAAGGCGCAGCTTAATACTGCAAAGAGGATGGGGCCTCAGTCTGTCCCAGGAACACAGCTGCTCCTAATCAATCAGCAACAATCACCTTCAGCCCACTCAAACCAAACAAACAGCAGTTCCCCAGCAACCACAAACTCAGAATTTTCAGCAATCACACAGTCACACAAACTCAGAAATTCTCAGCAACTTCCCCAGCTGTTTAGAAAGCCAAACCTCACCCTTATAGCACTTCTTATCTGCTCTCTCTCAGAGCTCTCTGAAATGTAGAGCTCTGAAATTCCACTTCAGACTCTTCAATATGAACTGTTTAATGAGTCCATAATATTGTCACTACACAAAGAACATGCTTTTAAGTATCCAGTAAAGCAATTCTGGGCTTTACTCGTTTGCATCCAGTGAGACCTACTTGCAAAGAAACACCTTCCTTTATCTGCCTTCTGCTGTGGTCTACTGAGTCCCTCTCCTCAATTTTGAAGGGCTGTGCTGTAGGGGAAGGGAAAACTTCCAAAATTGTCCTTCCCCACTTCAGACTGTAGAAATAAACATGGTATAATATACAAACCACAGGACTGCAATTTTTTTCTTTCTCTTTTTGAGGGGATAAACGTTTTAGAGAAAATAGTCCTGAATCAAAACTAGAATGATAACCTTGTGACAGATTAACAGTCCAAATAAAAGGTAATAGCACAACAGATGACCTTCAGACTCATTAGAGAAATCTTTACAATTTCAACTGACATGGCACTGTTACTAAAAGTCATTCTCTGTTGGAACAATAGCTTACAGAGAGCCACAATAAGGTCCTTGTAGTTTTTTAACCCTCTGGTGCTGCTCTTAACAAGTGTCCTCACACTGCACATACCGAAAAAGTACTATGGTTTTCTTGTACAAAATGCTGCCTTGAGGCATTGTAAGGCCCTGGGAAAAATCCCACAATGAATCTCTTCATGCAGGTTTATTCTGACAGTTGAGATAAAGTTGACCCACAACATTAAATTCTTGCTTCAAAATGCTGATTGCCCTAATTTAAAAAGAACGGTCACAAAATGTATATGGCTTAACTGTAGGTTTTAAAAAATGTCTCATCATGTACTTATAATTGGCACCTGAGAAATAAAGTAATCAACATCACCACCACAATGACAATATTTAAGGAATCTATTAATCTCTGTGTGACAGAGAACTTAAACTCTGCAAATCACTGTTGATACAATCAATGGAACTGATGCAGAAGACTCAGTTATCAAAACTAAATTACTACCAAAAATGGGAAGTTTTAAAATGCAGTTTCATTTGTTTCCTGGGGAGTTCAAGCTCATGCCTAATATGCAGTTTTATAGACTTTAAAGCTAATTTTGCAGATGACTGTTAGTTAAGCAAAGTCCAGGTGGGTAGCCATGTTGGTCTGAAGCAATGTGGAAAAGATAAGAGTCCAATAGCACCTTTAAGTATTATTCAGGCTGTGAGCTATCATGTACATGTACATCATGTCAAACAGGATGGAATCAGACTTGCCTCTCTCTCTCTCTCCATCCATCCATCCATCCATCCATCCATCCATCCATCCATCCATCCATCCATCATCTATCTATCTATCTATCTATCTATCTATCTATCTATCTATCTATCTATCTATCTATCTATCTATCTGTCTGTCTGTCTGTCTGTCTGTCTGTCTGTCTGTCTGTCTGTCTGTCTGTCTGTCTGTCTGTCTGTCTGTCTATCTATGGTAGAGGCTGAACAGCAAATTAGCATACAATATAATAAAATGCTTTAACAGATGCAAATAGAAATAACAAGCTAAGTTCATAATGTCATTACAGTTTAGATTCAATTCCAGGAGAAAACAGGCAAACAAATGCCTCAGAGTATTAAAAATGGTGAGAGTGATTATATGACCCTAGATCCAGGTTGGCAGCCATGTTGGTCTAAAGCAGTAGAACAAAGCAGGAGTCAAGTTGCACCTTTAAGACCAACAAAGTTTTATTCAGAATGTAAGCTTTCGTGTGCTAAAAGCACACTTCATCAGACAATAGAATGGAATGGCAAACAGTCCTAAATTTAGAGAATGTGGGCAGTGAATTAATATGCAAAATAATGGAAATATTTTTAGCACATTAAAAGAATCACAATTTGGGGTCTGGTGTTTGTTAGTTTGTGTTGACTGGGCTGCAACAACAAGGAGGCAATAAAAGTCAGAATAGCAGATTGATATCTATGTCAGTCATTAGGTGTGATGTGCAATAAATAAGAGTCTGTTGTAATGTTAGCTCTGGGTTTAAAATGAGGGCATTAGTTTCTCAGAGGTTTAATTTAAACATGTAACACTCATATAAACATCATTCTAGTTCGCCATTAGAAAAAAAGAATACATTAAAATATAGTGGAAGATGGGTTAGTATATGTAATGAGATAATGAGACCCTGTTATCACGCCCCCTTCTCAAGTGTGGAAGGTAAACGGATAGTATCTTTTTCTTAGCTGTGATGTTGGTGTTGTCTCCTCTGTTGCCAGACCATAGAGCTGCATACCAAAATACCATTCTGACTCACTGCATTACAATTACAGTCAGTATCCCTGTTTGCAGTAAAGCAGGAACTTCAAAAACAGAATGGAAAGAGACATTGCTGAATTACAAATTATTACAATACTTAGAACGCCTTTCCAGAGCTCAACAGGGATATTGGTTTTTATCTCACTACATATGCTAAAGTCATTCAGTCCTTACATCTGTCTTCTCACCAAAAAGGGCTATACCTCTTTATTTTAGTGTATTTCTTATCCGAAATTGCATAATACTGATTGTAATTGCAATGCAGTGAATCAGAATGGTATTTTGGTATGCAGTCCTCTTGTCTGGCAACAGAGGAGACAACACCAACATCACAGCTAAGAAAAAGATACTATCAGTTACCCCCACACTTGAGAGGGGACGTGATAACAGGGTCATATAATCACTCTTAACATTCTTAACACTCTGAGACATTTATCTGCCTGTTTTCTCCTTAGAATTGAATCTAAGCTATAACGACTTTATGAACTTAGCTTGTTATTTCTGTTTGCGTGTGTTAAAACATTTCACTCTATTGTATACTTGTATGCCAATTTGATGTTCAACCTCTGCCTTATAAATATATGGACAGGCAAGTCTGATTCCATCCTGTTTGACAAATATGCATGCGCACAAAAGCTCACAGCCTGAATAAAATTTCGTTGGTCTTAAAGATGCTACTGGACTCTAACTTTCTTTCATGTACAACAGATATCGTAACCTACTTTTTCACTAAAGAATATGAAAAACAAGTTAGGAATAAAGAAGCTTTAGCAAAACTGTGCTCTTACCTCACCAGTAGGGTGGGTAAAAGAAGCATTTCATAAAAAAAACCCTTTTAACGTGATGTTAGTCACATGAGGTCTTAGTATACTGTTAGAGAACGAAGTCAAGTGTAAGGATATAATTTTCAATTAGTAATACATTAAGGAAGAGAAGCCTTGTTTCTAAAATAATTTACTTGCCATTTTACAAAATGGTATTTTTGATAGGATACAACATAAGATTTGGAGACAGAATGGTAGGTAGGTGAGAATATGATAGCAGTCAATATAAAATTTTAAAAGTAAGACAATTCAACATTTTGTGCATTTCTGCTAAACACTGAAAGTACTGAAGCAAAGCTAAGTCTCTTATCTTCTATGGCAATAAAAAATCTTTCAGGTCTTCAGATACAATCTAATGTACATGCATTTTATACCAGCTAAGGTGCAACCTGTGTAAGAACATTATTTACATCAATGTAGATTATTTCAAAGAGAGAGATTGATACCGTGTGTATTCTTCTTGCAGCTTATTAGGATCACTCACAAAAAACTTGACTCTGAAGTTTAAACTGTGAGGAGATCCTCCTAAAATTAAATAAAACCATCAGTTTAGATTATTTTTCTATCCTAAATTAGAAAAGCATTTTTATTCAAAATAAATAAAATACGTTTGCTCACTCTTCAACTGTTTCCTGATAGGCTTATTTGGATCCAGCCATCTCTGTGGAAAAGAAAAGATAAAATAATTATGTGCTTTCCCTCCCACATTAAGTCAAACAAACACTTGAAGTCATCAGCATGTTTGCAGTGTGTAAGAAATCAATACCTGTGACAACACTAAGAACTAAAAATGATAGTCCCAGAAAGTACCACCTAGTTGCCAGATACTTAAAATGATTTTTCCCAACAGCCAGCACAAGTGAGCCTATGGCATCAGCTCCAAGACCAGGAAAGGAGGTGTTTAAAGGCAGGTAGTAACTTGCTCTCTGTGTGTGCATGCAAATGTGTGTGTAACCAACTATGCAGAGTAGACACACTATGGGATATACCAGGCAGGCTCTGGAGCAATTAACCTGTTTCATCATTTGTAACTGGAATTACAAAAACTATACTTTGAGGGACTGTTATAACAATGTACATTGCTGGTAGAAAGAACAATAAGCATACTGAAGTTTACCTTTACAGAATACCATTTTCTCCAGGTTAAAATCTATAGGACTTAGGTCCCTGCTATGCTTAATGACAGCAGCATGTACAGGCAACCTGAGTTGACTTTTCAAGCAGAAGAAAATCATGTTTTCTGGACTGTAGCTGCACTGATCTCTCTCTTTTCTAAAAGAGAGATCTGAGCTGAAACTATGAGCTCTAAACACTACAGCAATTAAATTCAACACTAGAGGAAGTATACAGAGAACTCTGTAAGGTGAGATCACTCCAGGTACTATGGTTAATTAAAATGGGTTCGAATAAGGAGTCTATCATATCTAATAGCTGTCTTATTCCAGCTCTTCCTCATCTCACCATCCTACTGTTTTTCCCGACTAGTTTTACTCTCTGGATTAAGCGGTATAGTTTTGTTTTGAAAGTGCTTCAACTAGAAAATACTGGCAAGTCACAGAGGAAAGCAAAGCACAGATGCCAGAGCAGCTCTTAACATTTTATAGGATCAAGAATTATTAATCTACATCATAGTAATGATTTAGGGGGAAACCTACAGTGTCCTGAAAGATTGCTTCATCAATACTCATCCCTGAGAGGGAGAACACAGCAAGACAATATAAATTATACAGAGGGGCAGACAAGGTTCAATTAGAGACCCACTGCAAGATTTCACCTTTTAGAGATTTGTAGTCTGTTAACTACAAATAATTTAAATACGACACGTGCATCCTACTGAAATAGTCTTATTTCCTTTAGGCAACTAGCTCGCACGTTTCTGCCTTAGAACACACAGCTGTCAGCATGAACTATAAGCCAAAGGGTTACTGGCCATATGCACAGCATTCAAGGATTGCTTTCTAGGCCACTGACTTCCAGACTTTGCACGCTGAACAAAAAAAAAAGCATCACCACCAAGCACCCATCATCTCAGCTAGGGCACAATCAGTAGGACTACTTTTTGAAAAACAACAAACATATACCATTAACCAGACTACCAGTATACTTGACGGAACAGTCAGAAGCTCAAAGGTGCAAAACGGGTTCTTCCTCCCAGTTCGTAAGCATTTGACATACATGTCAGCAACCAGGTCTACACAACGAAAATGTTATATTAACACATACAAAGAAAAACACACTTTATTTGAGATGTTAAAACCCATGTCCTTCAAGTGTGAAATTACTAACTTTTTTGGGGGGGGGGGGGGGCGGGGAGACAAAGCAAGGGGACTTGTTTATTCTGCAAAATAGGGACAGAATACATTGAGGAAAAAAAACAAATGACGAAGCTCATTGAGGAAAAGGGAGTTTTTTGGATTAAAAATTTCAATGGGAAATTTAACTAACAGAAGAACATAAGAGAAGCCATGTTGGATCAGGCCAATGGCCCATCCAGTCCAACACTCTGTGTCACATAAGAACATAAGAGAAGCCATGTTGGATCAGGCCAATGGCCCCTCCAGTCCAACACTCTGTGTCACACAGTGGCCAATATATATATGTGTGTATATATATATATATATATATATATATATATATACACACACACACACACACACACACACGCACACACACACACTGTGGCTAATAGCCACTGATGGACCTCTGCTCCATATTTTTATCTAAACCACTCTTGAAGGTGGCAATGCTTGTGGCCGCCACCACCTCCTGTGGCAGTGAATTCCACAAGTTAATCAACCTTTGGGTGAAGAACTACTTCCTTTTATCTGTTTTAACCCGACTGCTCAGCAATTTCATCGAATGCCCATGAGTTCTTGTATTGTAAAGTAAAGTAAGTTTATTTTTATATCCCGCCCTCCCCCGCCAAAGGCAGGCTCAGGGCGGCTCAGTTCGGGAGAAAAGGACTTCTTTCTCTACTTTCTCCATCCCATGCATTATCTTGTAAACCTCTATCATGTCACCCCACAGTCGACATTTCTCCAAGAAGAAAACAGAGCATAGTTTCTAGAATAGTTTAATCATGATCAAGCAGTATTCAACCACATGGACAACCACGTTACTATAATAGCTACAGCCATCTATATTACAGAGCACACATTTAAAAAGCAGCAGACTTCTCTGCAGTTCCCATGTGGAAGCAGGTTGTCTGCATTCATCTGGAGTTCAGCTGGCAAGTTACATAAATGCTGAATCACTGCAATGACAACAAGTTTCAAGAATTGTCCCACTAGCACTTCTATCCCCAGAGAGATAAATTTCCAGAAATTTTGAAACTATGAGAAAAACATTTTTTCTCCCAGTTTGTTTGTTTTTAACTAGAAAAAAAAAGAATCTGGGAATAAATCGTAATGTACATGTGTAGTGCCCTTTGGGGGTAGGGGAATATCATCCCTGGAGTTGCATGATCTTGAAATCTACAGTGCAGTCATTATTTCCATTTCAAAATAAAATAAAATAAATAAATATATATATATATATATCATAACATCAAAATACCATTTGGATTAAAATCATTTTCATCAAAAAGCCAACTAACTAAAATGAGATAATTCAGTAATTTATGCAGTACTCCCAACTCATTTAAAAAAATGTAATGCCACACCAATATACTGAGTGGAAGGGATAACTTTCTTGTCTGTGACATATTGTATAATCAGTTCCCAAGTTTCCTCATAATCAAAATGTCCCCACACTAAGGAAGAGTCCGAAAAAAAGGGATTAGTCATAATCTTCCCCATAATATGTTGCTTTCACAAATTTGCTTGCCAGTTGTGGAGTGTGCGACCCAAGGGGGACTTCTGTTTTTTATCACAACAGCCAATTTAGCCGCAGCCACTAAGGTTGAAATGAAAATCTTTTGTTGTTTTGGATGCCGTAAGTCTGTCAAAAAATCTAGCAGAAGACATTCCAGATAATATGGAAGAGAAAAATTCACAAGTTCACAAATCATTTTATGAACTTCTTTCCAAAAAGTTTGAATAACATTGCATTCCCATCAGTTATGGAAATCAGTCCCTGATTGCACTGCTTCCAACATTTTGGGTTGAAAGTTTTATTCGTCAGATGAACATTGTGAGGTGAAAAGTGCCAACTGGAAAGCAACCAGTAACAATGAAACGAAATATTACACATCTTAGATTTATTTGAGGGGGAATTCCAAATTCGTATTCCATTAGATTCAGGAAGATTTATCCCCAAAACCAAATTCCATTTTCTTTGAGATGGTAAAATGCCTGTGTGTGTAGACATAACAAGCATCCTATCAATAGAAGAGACCATATATTTTGAATTTTTTTTTTACTAATCATAACTTTAAAAGGTGTAAGCAATCCATCAAAAACCCCAGTGATCTTAAGGGTATTAATCATGTTCCAGTCACTATTTTCTTATGCAGCTTACTTTATTCACCAATCCATACACCTGAAGGTGTGGTTAACTCCACCCATTTCAGGGTTACACTGCATAACATAGCAGAAGAGCCCTGATGCTGCAGCCTGCCTCCTTCTTCCTCCTTCTCCTGCTAGACTCCTCCCATTCCCCTTCCTTTCTTTCCATAGCTCTAGCTTCACACCTGACCCTTCCTCCTCTTCTCTGATCTCTGCTCTCTCCAGGCACTCACTGCCTGAATCTGCCTGAGCCCAGAGAGCCATTGTACTCCCGCCCAGGCTTGTTCATGGCCTCCACACCTTTTAAGCTCCCCTGGGGTAGCTAAAGCTGCCCTATCTCACCTTATTGTCCCCTGATCCCATTGTGCTCCATCCAGGTGAGCCTCGCCACAGGGCCCAGGGGCTTATCCTGCCCTATCAGGCAGTCTGTTGCTGAGTATCTCGCTGCATTGTGTTACTTACATTTCATACCAAACCTATTTATGCATCTACATTAACATAAAATGTTTAGACCCTACATAATTATCTAATGCTTTAAGACCGCCCTGCATATTTTTGCTATATGTTTTGAGTAAGGTCATATCAAAAAGCACTGCACTCACTCCAAAGGAAAAACAGGTTTTACGTGAGGTTTTTCAGTTTTCCTTCCCAATGTTTCTCTATTTTTCTAACGGAATTTATTTTTAAAGCCCTCTTTAATAAAAGGGGAGGGGGATTTTCCCCTCAGAATTCTTTATCTTTTTACTCCAGACTGAGACCGTGTAAAGCTAATGCCGCTCAGACAGACAATACTGCGCTAGGTGGAAGCAACTGTCTGAATAACTAAAAATCAGCTTGATGTGTTCATTATGTAGTTCATCACCCCTTGTACAGACCTTTTAGACACATGTGTGTATCTACCCAGAATGACAAGATGACCTCTTAAATTTAACCCGGTCTGTTTCTTAAGTCAGTGCTTCCCAACTTGTGAGTTGGGTCTCAAAAGTGTGGATCACAGGTCAGCCCTTTCCACCCTTCTCTTTCTTTCCTTCTCACCAACTTCTCACATTCTCAGCCCCTCTTTCGGAGAATAATGAGGAGGAAACAGCCATTAGGCAACTTGCAACTTCACAGCAATAGCTGAAAGGGGGGGGGGGAGGGAGATTGGAGAGTAGGAGGATAGAAAGATGCATCTGTGTGCATGGGTTCTGTTTTATTTCTGCTCCTTCAGTAGTCCAACCTCTTGCCCAGCCCCCTGAAGCGTCTTACTGCCCTCTACTTGCTGTAGAAGATGTACTGCAGCAAGCTTAGGATCCCAAAAAGCCTTGGATCAGCTCAACTGGCTCACAGTATGAAGTAAATCTGAACAGATTGGTCACCTTGGGAACCGCTATCTTAAGTGATATTAATAAGCACTCCAAAGGCAGAAAAACCTTAATGCGCCCTATCTCACTATGTCTAAGAAACAGCTTTAACATCAACAATGTGTAAAACATGAACTATAAACAAGTAAAGTTGCTATGCAAAAGAGAGCAGCACAAGAAAGACAATGATGTTGGGAGGGCCAATTAAGACTACTTCATACAACTCACCCTGTAACATTCCCCATTTTAAAGGAGACAAGAAGAAGATGAAGAAGAAGATATTGGATTTATATCCCGCCCTCCACTCCGAAGAGTCTCAGAGCGGCTCGCAATTTCCTTTACCTTCCTCCCCCACAACAGACACCCTGTGAGGTGGGTGGGGCTGGAGAGGGCTCTCACAGCAGCTGCCCTTTCAAGGACAACCTCTGCCAGAGCTATGGCTGACCCAAGGCCATTCCAGCAGGTGCAAGTGGAGGAGTGGGGAATCAAACCCGGTTCTCCCAGATAAGAGTCCACACACTTAACCACTACACCAAACTGGCTCTCAGACAACAGATGTTACATATTTTCTCCTAAAAGGTATCTTACAAAAGTCAAATCATTCATTATAACTGATTAGAAAATCATGTAGCATAGTTGCACCAAACGTTTATATAAAACAGGACATAACATTACTTGTATTAAAACCATTGGGCTGCACAGTTTTTAAGCGATGTATCCAGCGAGCCTCCATCTGGGGTAAAATTCTGTGTAAATTCCCACTTTTAAATTTAGACTTCTCCGGACTCTTTACCACAAAAAAATGTATTGCATTAATGTCAAGGCCAGACTCCCGGAAGTGGTTCACGAGAGGAGCTCCTTCTACAGATGAACGCACCCTAGAGATATGTTCTAGGACCCTATCAGAAGTGGGGAATGTTACAGAGTGAGTAATGAGCTTGTGCCTAATGAGAATTGTATGAAGTAGTCTTAATTGACGTCAACTGGTTTGTATCGCAGGTTTGTTTTGTAATTTTTTAACTGTACTATTTCTTGCATGGAATTCCTTTTAACATAAGGCGTTGCATTTATTATAACAGACTGGCTCTATGAAAAAGCATTTGTTGTGAAATGTGGTCCATTAGTCGACTGGCACGTAAAGGAAAAGGAGCCTTGAGAGCCAAAATTACTAAGGAAGTTGGATTCCACGCAGCGAGTGAGTATAAATGGGCAGTCTTCGCAGTGGAGGACGGTAAGCAGTGGGGTGCCGCAGGGCTCGGTACTGGGTCCCATGCTCTTTAACTTGTTCATAAATGATTTAGAGTTGGGAGTGAGCAGTGAAGTGGCCAAGTTTGCGGATGACACTAAATTGTTCAGGGTGGTGAGAACCAGAGAGGATTGTGAGGAACTCCAAAGGGATCTGTTGAGGCTGGGTGAGTGGGCGTCAACGTGGCAGATGCGGTTCAATGTGGCCAAGTGCAAAGTAATGCACATTGGGGCCAAGAATCCCAGCTACAAATACAAGTTGATGGGGTGTGAACTGGCAGAGACTGACCAAGAGAGAGATCTTGGGGTCGTGGTAGATAACTCACTGAAAATGTCAAGACAGTGTGCGTTTGCAATAAAAAAGGCCAACACAATGCTGGGAATTATTAGGAAGGGAATTGAAAACAAATCAGCCAGTATCATAATGCCCCTGTATAAATCGATGGTGCGGTCTCATTTGGAGTACTGTGTGCAGTTCTGGTCGCCGCACCTCAAAAAGGATATTATAGCATTGGAGAAAGTCCAGAGAAGGGCAACTAGAATGATTAAAGGGCTAGAGCACTTTCCCTATGAAGAAAGGTTGAAACGCTTGGGACTCTTTAGCTTGGAGAAACGTCGACTGCGGGGTGACATGATAGAGGTTTACAAGATAATGCATGGGATGGAGAACGTAGAGAAAGAAGTCCTTTTCTCCCTTTCTCACAATACAAGAACGTGTGGGCATTCGATGAAATTGCTGAGCAGACAGGTTAAAACGGATAAAAGGAAGTACTTTTTCACCCAAAGGGTGATTAACATGTGGAATTCACTGCCACAGGAGGTGGTGGCGGCCACAAGTATAGCCACCTTCAAGAAGGGTTTAGATAAAAATATGGAGCACAGGTCCATCAGTGGCTATTAGCCACAGTGTATGTGTGTATAAATTTTTTTGCCACTGTGTGACACAGAGTGTTGGACTTGATGGGTCGTTGGCCTGATCCAACATAGCTTCTCTTATGTTCTTATGAAATTCATAAAGAAGAATGAATGAATGACTATGTGTCTTTTATGAACATGAACAATTGACTACACGTCTCTTATGAACATTTCTGGATCTTTGAATGTAAAATAGCTTTGTCGTGGAACCTACTCCTTTTTTGGAAATATTTTTGTCTATACTATGTAGTGGTATCACTGTAGAACAAACAAAGATTTTGGAAGGTTTATAAAATTCTTGAAAATCTTTGTTTTGTTACACAGTTGCTGTTTTTTTCACTCTGTGATATACTGTGTTGCCAGTTTGTTTGTTGCCTAGTCTGGATTGCAGACTGGATTACAAACCCAAATGACTGATTAATGAAACTAGACAATGCAGACCCGGCAAAAGGGCTACCCAATCTTCTTTGGCTAAAGAAAAGGACACGAATCCAAAAGAAACCTTATGCAATTTGAGTCAGCTTAGTTAAAGACTGGGATTCTCTGAAAGTAAGGATTAGTCTACTGACTTCACCAATTACATCACCAATACAGGCTTTCTATAACAAATATGAGAGAGAGAAAATGATTTTATAATTTAGCAAGACATGCTGAATTCACAAGGAGAGATTAAAACATGACACACAGTAAAAGAAGAAGGAAAGAAAATACAATGGCTGGTATATCTTCAACTAACTTCAAGACTGAAAAAAGATGTTCGTGCTTATAGAGAACTAAAAGGCTTAACTGATTTTGAAAAAAAATAATTACTCAATAGAATGATCACCTACTAGAATGAATTTACAAACTTTTATTTCAGTATGATACTGAAACTGAACAAGTCAAAATGGGTATGTTGAAATGGACTCAAAATCTTGGATGAGAAGTAACATTTCAACTATGGGAAAATTTATGGATGGGAGGAATCAAATATATTTGGGGTCTAAGACTGGAAGAAAGCTGGTGCAAGATGCTCTTTTGATGGTATATAACTCCTAAATATAGTTTAAAAATATGGACAAGGACTATATTGGGTTCTTCTGTAAGTACAAAGAGGCAGAAGGCATTTTTTACCATACGTACTGGACTTGCAAAAAGACAAAAAAAAATTGTAACGATATAAATGCAGGATTCAGAAAGTTTTTAAAAATTAATTTTGAAACGAAACCAGACACTATACGACTATAAAACTGAAAGAAAACTTCATGAATTGTTCAGATACATGCTGACGGTGACCAGCATTTTTGAAACAATGTTGTACTTTATGAAAGATACACATAAGATTACAAAAGTTAACTTTGATGTACATAGGAACTTTATTGTTATCTTTTTACATTTTTAGAAATAACTTTAAAAATCCTCTCAGATTTGCTCCTTCCAAGTTCTGCTGTGACAGTACCAGGAAGTATTATGATATATAAAGTTCAGATTTCATTTTATATAAAGAAACCTATTACAGCAAAGAAATAATGTATGTTAACAATAGCAACTTGTAATAATGTTAGTTATTAGTAACCGTAGGGTGTAGAAATTACTGTATAGTAGGCAGCTTAAATGCTTATGTTCTATACTTACTCTGAGGCTATTTGTCCTTGTAATGAACAAACAACAGATACATATGATACTTATAATTCCCCCTCGTTTTTTCTTTTCTGTATCGTCATCTTAATTTATAGCAACAACAACAACATCATCACCACCACCACCATCATCACAAGAATACCCTGGGAAGGGAAATACCTTTTCATTTGTGTCCACCCTGGGGAAAAATGCAGTTTCCTTTAGGTCTGGATTTAGGATTAACCCCTGAAATCATACACTCTTCTGCAGGAGGGGGTTCTTGCAAATCCAAGGCTGTCAAGGGTTTTGTCAAAAGGTAATAATAGTTTTCAGCCCTGAAGAAACGGCTTGATTGCTCAGGAACCTTTACCTCCTCTCCATCTTTGTCTCAGAGAAATCCCCCCTCCTTTTCCTCTATGTCCGACTCTGAGGCTTCCCCTTTCTTGCACTCTACCCGTACTCTCTTCCTGTAGGGAGGGACCATATGGGCTGCTCTAGTGGGCCAGCAACGTTTGGGGAATGGGGAGGGGGGCAGAATAATCACAGGGCTCCCTGTATGTAGCAATGCCTGCTCTGGTACAGAAACCTGAAATTAATTCTTGCGTGGCTTGCCTGAAAATCGCCATCTTCAGTACGTCCACAAGAGCTTCGTCTTCTCTAATGACCTGGAGCAGTATACAAAGCAACTAAGACGGCAGCTAATCACATCCCTCCAAACCACTGCAAGGACATCCATAGTTCAGCTGACAGTGTTCGTGGCATTTGTGACAGGAGTCCCACAGAAAAGGCACTCTGCACAAAAAGGGACCACCGTTCACAAGCATCTTAGGGAGAACAAATATTGCTGAAGCACATGTCTAATACTGCGCTGCTCAAAACCCTTACAAGAACGGCATGTCTGACTTAAAACATTAAACAGAAGCTTCAACACCTCCAACCGGGGATACAAGAACATCACACCTCACAGAGGTGTGCCAAGTGGGAGTCTGCCCACAACTGTTCAATCTATCCCCCATAGGCTGTGCATTGCCCAAGCAACATCCTCACCCCTCAACATTAGCTAGCAGTTGAGTATGTACGCAGTGCAGTGGACACGGAAGGCTTGCAGGTATGTTGGCAGCACAGTATCATACTCTCAGAGCAATGCTATGCCAGCCAGTGTATCCTCCTTTTTTCAGGTGAGGGACGCAGAGAACAGAGTTACAGCCACTCTTACTTTAATCTGTACTACTGATGTCTATCGCTTTGCACAATCAAAACTCCAAGGAGCAACCCGCCCCCCCCAGACCATGCAGACACAGTTCCCCTGCAGTTCTCTACAAAGGGCAAGTAAGTGTTGGCTCAATGGTTTCAACTATGCTTTCTACAAAGTACAGTCTGTCAAGAATTCCCAGTCCAGGGGATCCTTGGTATGAGCCAGCAGCTTTCAAAATTACACAGAAACAATCCGGGAGCAGGAATCTACACACTCACCAATATGGTACCTGCCTCCAGTCCTTTTTAACTATACTAAGAATTAGAAGCCAAAGGAAAAGATTCTAAACCCTCTGAGAGTAAACAAGAAAGTCAGCCTGTGAACCTGTTTGGTAGGAGTCCCCTGGCTCCTGCCATCAAGCATGATGAGTGGGCTTTTGGGGACAGAGGAGGCTTTCGAATGAGGGCTGCTGGGGTTACTTCACCACCAGAAGTTGCCTCCTCCAAGCTATCTTCAGGGTTGCCGCTAAAATTTTATTTTTCATTTCCCTGACTTTCCCTGGCCAACATTTATCCATTTCTCTGACCACAAGTTATTTAGTTATTTAGTAGGTTTATATTCCGCGCTTTCTCATAAAGGGCTCCAGGCTAATCACAACATAAATTGAACAATAACAGCCTACAATTCAAATTTAAAACAATACAATAAAAACCTGAACAATAGAACAATAAAACAAGATAAAGTGCTTCACAGGTAGAAAGGGCACATTTCACAAAATACAGCAGTTTTTGGCCCAAGAAGAAGTGATGGTGTTAGTAATAAGAAGCATGATATCACAACAAGGGAGGCCGATTGATAGACTAGTTGGTGGAATAGGACGCCCGCTGCCTCAACCAAAAGCCCGGCGGAATAGCTCCCTCTTACAGGCCCTATGAAATGGCAGTAACTCAGGTAGGGCCCACAGAACAAAGCAGGAATCAAGTTGCACCTTTAAGACCAACCTTTAAGACCAACTTGTAGTCCACCCAATCAACTTATCAACATAGGTCTATACATATTAAAAATCATTCTAGTCTGCCATTAGAAAACAAGAATACATAAAATGAAAATGGGTTGAGTATATGTAATGAGATAAATAGCTAATATCCCTTATTTTAGTATGTCAATATAAAACATTATTCTGATACACTATTATAAAAGAGAAATACACTGGAATGCTATGGATGTATAGCTATACTCACTGAGAGTGGGTTGAGCAGATGTAATGAGATAAAAAAACAATGTCCCTGTTCAGTCCTGGAGAGGTGTTTGTTCCAGGTTTCATAATAATTTGTAATTCAACAATTTCTCTCTCCATTCTGTTCTTGAAGTTCCTTTGCACTAAAACAGCTACCTTGAGGTCACCCACTGAATGCTTGGGAAGGTTTGGTAGGGTCCGGATCTCCATAGGGAGCAGATTCCACCAGGCAGGGGCAGAGACGAGAAAGCCCTAGCCGAGGCAAGACAGACATTCTTCGGGCCAGGGGTGGTTAGGAGGTGTTGTGTAGCAGACACCAACACCCTCCAGGGCGTAGATGGGGAAAGGCGGTTCCTCAAGTATGTCTGTCCCAGGCTGTGTAAGGCTAAATGTCAGTACCAAAACCTTGAAGTTGATCTGGTACTCAATCGGTAGCCAGTGCAATTGGCACCGCACAGACTGAATGCTTCCCCGTAAAGACAATGCAGTTAACAGCCATGCTGCCACGTTTTGCTCCAGCTGGAGTTTCCGGATCAGCCCCAAGGGCAAGCCTGTGTAGCTTGAGTTATGGTAGTCCAACCTGGAAGTGACTGTTACATGGATCACTGTAGCTAAATCCTGGGGGGATAGGTAGGGTGCCAGCTGTCTGATCTGTCGAAGATGATAGAAGGCAGATCGAGCAACTGCTGTGACCTGGGCCTCCATAGTAAGTGAGGCATCTAGTATCACTCCCAGACTCTTCACCTTCTGAGCCAGCACAAGAGATGCGCCCTCCAGGGTTGGGAGTCGGGGGCCAGACTCCAATCCCCGCAGTTCAGGTACAGAACCTCCATCTTAGCTGGAATAAGCTTCAGGCAGCTTTGTTGCAACTAGCCAGCCACAGCTTAGAATCATAAAGTTGGAAGGGACCTCCAGGGTCATCTAGTCCAACCCCCTGCACAATGCAGGAAACTCACAAATACCTCCCCCTAAATTCACAGGATCTTCATTGCTGTCAGATGGCCATCTAGCCTCTGTTTAAAAACCTCCAAGGAAGGAGAGCCTACTACTTCCCGAGGAATCCTATTTCACTAAGGAATCACTCTAACGGTCAGGAAGTTCTTCCTAATGTTGAGCTGGAAACTCTTTTGATTTAATTTCAACCCACTGGTTCTGGTCCTACCTTCTGGGGCCAAGAAAACAATTCCACACCATCCTCTATATGACAGCCCTCCAAATACTTGAAGATGGTGATCATATCACCTCTCAGCCGCTGCCTCTCCAGGCTAAGCATCCCCAGCTCCTTCAAGCTTTCTTCATAGGACTTGGCCTCCAGACCCCTCACCATCTTTGTCGCCCTCCTCTGGACCCATTCCAACTTGTCTATATCCTTCTTAAAATCTGGTGCCCAATACTCCAGGTGAGGTCTTACTAGTGCAGAGTAAAGCGATACCATCACTTCAAGTGATCTGGACACTATACTTCTGTTGATACAGCCCAAAATTGCATTTGCCTTTTTAACCACTGCGTGTTGACTCACGTTCAGCATATGATCCACTAAGACCTCTAGATCCTTTTCGCACATACCACTGCTAAGACAAGTCTCCCCCATCCTATAACCCATGCATTGGATTTTTCCTACCTAAATACTGAGCTTTACATTTATCCCTGTTAAAAATTCATTTTATTGGTTTTAGCCCAGTTTTCCGGACTGTCAAGGTCATCCTGTATCCTGTTTCTGTCTTCTACTGTATTTGCAACCCCTCCAATTTAGTATCATCGGCAAATTTAATAAGCATTCCCTCTATTCCTTCATCCAAATCGTTTATAAAGATGTTGAACAAAACAGGTCCCAGGACAGATCCCTGAGGCACTCCACTTGTCACTCCTTTCCAAGAGGATGAGGAACCATTCACAAGCACTCTTTGGGTGTGATCTGTCAACCAGTTACAGATCCACCTAACGGTAACAGGATCCAAACCACATTTTACCAACTTGTCAACAAGGATAGTACGTGGAACCTTATCAAAAGTTTTACTGAAATCGAGATAAATTATGTCTACAGCATTCCCCTGATCCAACAAGGTAGTCACTTTCTCAAAAAAAGAGATCAGGTTAGTCTGACATGACTTGTTCTTGAGAAACCCATGCTGGCTCTTAGTAATCACAACCATCTTACCTGACATTCCAGAAACCCTGTAAATGTTCTAGGACTGACTGACTGCTGATTTGTTCTAAAACTTTTCCAGGTATAGACATCAACATGGGGACAACATTCACCCGCCTCCAATCTTCCGGCACCTCTCCTGTTCTCCAAGAATTCTCAAAAATAATAGCCGGAGGCTCAGAAATTACACCCACCAGCTCTTTTAGAACCCTCTTTTAGAAATCCTCTCCAAGAGGATGAGGAGAGGAGTTCATCTGGCCCTGAGGACTTAATTTCATTTAAAGAAACTAGATTTTATGGACTACACCTATGCTGATCCTGGGTTGGAGCTTCATACCCTCCTTATATGTTCTGTTTTTGCCACGTTGAGCACCGTTTCCCTCAGAAGAGAAGACTGAGGAAAAGTAGGAATTGAGCAGTTCCACCCTCTTTACACTTTCACTTTCCTGCCCTCGCAATGGGCCTACCATGTCTTTGCTCTTTTTCTTACTCTGAACATAAGAACCCTTTTTTGTTGTTTTTAGCATCTTCGGCCAGCCTAAGCTCATACTGAGCTTTAGCTTTCCTTTTTCTCTACAAGCACTGGTGGTTTGTTTATATTCATCCTTGGTTATAAGGCCCTCCTTCCAATTCCTAAAGGAGTCTTTTTTATTTCTAAAGTCTTTAGAGAGCTGTTTATGGAGCCAACTCGGCTTCTTTAGGCTTTTTCCATTTTTTCTTCTCATAGGAATTGTCTGTGATTGCGCTTTCAGTATTTTGCTTTTAAGAAACTCCCACCCCTCCTGAACCCCCTTCTTCGTAAGTATTTCTGACCATGGGATTTTACCCAGCATAGTTCTAAGTTCTAAGTTTATCGAGGTTTGCCTTTCTGAAGTCCAATCTATAAATCAGACTACGTATAGCTTTTCTCTTCCCTAAGACTGTAAATGCCAAAATCACATGGTCACTACTGCCCAGGGTGCCCACTATTTCCACTTCTTCAATCAATTCTTCCTTGTTGGTGAGAATCAAATCCAAGATAGCAGATCCCCTTGTTTCCTTCTTCACTTTCTGGAAAAGGAAGTTGTCAGCAAGACAAGTCAGGAATCTATTTGACTTTTCATTTTTAGCAGAGTTGGACTTCCAACAGATGTCTGGGTAACAGAAATCTCCCATGATCACTGTATCCCTTCTCTTGCAGAACTTTGCAATCTGTTGTAGGAGTATCTCATCCAAGTCCTCTGCCTGGCTTGGTGGTCTATAACAGACCCCCACAACAATATCACTGTTATTGCTTACTCCTTTTATTTTTACCCAGAGACTCTCTACTGAGCTGCCATGCTCAGATTCACATATTTCCTCACAAGTATATACCTCCTTCACATATACTGCTACGCCTCTGCCCTTTCTCATTTGTCTGTCCCTTTTAAATAAGGTGTACCACTGAATCCTAATATTCCAGTTGTGAGTGTCATCCCACCAAGTTTCAGTAAGGCCTATTATGTCATAGTCTCCTTCCCGTATTAGGACTGCCAGTTCCTCCTGTTTGTTTCCCATACTCTGTGCATTAGTGTAGAGACATCGGAATCCATATTTTATGCATCCCGAGTGTTTAGTTTCTGCAAGTGTTTAGTACATACCTGCAAGTTAACATTACTTAGTGTATGCACCACTCTCTGCAAATCACTAGTGTTTTTATCCTCAGTTTCTGGCATCATACGAGGCTTTGAATCATTGTCTCGCTCCCCCATACAATTTAGTTTAAAGCCCTCCTTATTAGGTTAGCAAGGCTGTTACCAAACACTCTTTTCCCTACCGCCATAAGGTGTAAACCATCTTCCGATAGAAGACAACCATCTCGAAAGCCTAAGCCATGGTCCAGAAATCCGAATCTTTCCTGACAACACCATCGATGTAGCCAGTTGTTTATTTGAAGCATTTTTGTTTCTCATCCTAAGCCACGGCCTTCAACAGGAAAAACTGATGAGAACACAACCTCTGCGCCCAGCTCCTTCACCTTCTGACTCAGAGCCAGATAGTCTTTGCTAATACGTTCAGGGCTATGACAGGTAGTATCTTTTGTTCCCACATGGATCAGCAAGAAAGGATAATAATCCATGGGCTTGGTAAGTCTTCCAAGCCTTTCTGTAACATCTTGGATGCGTGCACCCGGCAGACAGTAGACCTCTCGGGATGACAAGTTCACCCCTCTGAGCAAGGAGTCTCCAATCACCACCACTTTCCTCTCCCTATATTGGGGAACAGAAGCTCCAGGCTTTTTATCCACAGGATCCTGAGAAACTTTGTTCAAGCTTTGCGGAGGCTGGGGAACTAGCCCTTGTTCCAATGGTTCAGAATCAGTTACTGTGGGGAGATCCTGGAACCTACAACTGAACAGCAGAGGCTCAGAACATCTCCTGATTTTCTTCCTTCGGGTTACATATTTCCAGGAACCCTCCTCCTGTGTTGGGTTCTCTTCCAATTGATGCAACACCACTTCCTCTCCCTCCTCTTGTCCTTTTCAAGAGCGCCTCATGCGTTCTGTCAATAAAATCCTCACCTTCCTTTATAAACTGCAGTGTGGACAATGGTGCCTCCAGTCCCTGTATCTTCTCCTCCAGCAGGGCCACTAACTTACACTTGCTGCAAGTGTAATTGCTGCTACTCTCAGGAAGAAATACAAACATCTCCAAGTCTTTACATATCACTGCTGCTGCTCCCTCACCAGCCATGCTGCTGCAATCCATTTCAAAATTCTCTTTATCTTGACTTCCCTGCACCTTCCTCTAATGCAACTGAACCACTTCTGCCTCTGGCAAGGATAAGTCTTGCAAATTAAAGGCTCAAGCCCCCACCCACCTCTGACTCAACAGCCAGAGCAACAGCTGAGGTTGGGGCCAGCAACTATCCCCAGGCAAACAAGCTCTCCTCACTCAGCAACAGCTTACCAGCAGTTCTGTCCTAGCTCCAAGCACCTTCCTCTAATGCAGCTGAGCCACTTCTGCTGCTAGAGCCCTAGTCAGATGATCTGGGGCAGAATCTGATTGGCCATCCATCATCAGAGCTGGGTGTCATCCGCATATTGGCGACAACCCAGCTCAAAACCTTGAGAAATCTGGGAAAGGGGGTGCATATAGATGTTGAAAACCACTGGTGAGAGAATAGCTCCCTGCGGTATACCACATTCAAGTGGGTGACGCATGGAGGCCTGCTCGCCAACAGCCACCCTTTGTCCCCGACCACGGAGAAAGGAAGAAAAACACTGTAAGGCAACCCCTGAACTCTAATGTCGGCAAGGCGGTGGGTAATTAGATCATAATTGACCATGTCAAACGCTGCTGAAAGATCTAACAATAACAGCAGCGCTGACCCGCCTTGATCCAGATGCCCTCTGAGGTTATCTGTGAGGGCAACCAAAGCATTTTTCATCCCATGAAAGCCGGACTGGAAAGGGTCAGGGATAGAAGTATCCTCCAGGAAAGCTTGAAACTTCTCCGTCACAGCTTTCTCAATTACCTTGCCCAGAAACCGAAGATTCGAGACTGGGCTGTAATTGGCCAGGACCATAGGGTCCAAAAATGGCTTCTTTAAAAGCGGACGTACCACTGCCTCTTTGAGCCTAACTGGGAATGTCCCTGATGAAGGGACAGATTAACAATGTCAACCAGAGGGCTCCAGACATCGACACCACCTGCTTTACCAAGCCAAGATGGGCATGGGTCCAGGGGAGAGGTGGTAGGCTTCGCTGCAGCCAAGATCCTATCTACATATTCCAGAGAAAGTCAACTGAAGACAGACAGTGGGCTTCCAGTTCCCATCCTGTATCAACTGTGGCTGGGAAATCCTGGGGAGAATCAGGACTTTATCTGCAAAATAAGTTGCAAAAGTTTCACAACGAATGTCCAATTCCCTCACAGCAAATGTCCAATAGCAACATTGTTGCTATTCAAATATACCATTCAAATATAGTCATGTTAAAAAAATGAATAAGTCATATTGCATTTATGCAAGGCTTAATGAAATGTTCCACCCTACAACTACACAAGTCTCAACCGCAAATATATTTGTCAAAGTAAGGGATTTAATATCAACTTCTTTCAACATTAACTGCAGCAACACCTGTTTTGCAATGGCACCAATAATTACACCAAGATGCAAGCTTCAATTCAAGTAACTAACAAGGAGGAACTTTCCAAGGATGAGAAATTTTCACTTTCACTTTCTGGTTCCAGAAAGTGTAATGAGCAGATCAGCAGCAAGAAAGGCGGTGGAGTTTCTGCAATCTAGAGAAGCAGACAACCCTCATTTGCAACCTTTATGCATGGGAGAAGTCAGAAAAGAGTGTGAGAGAGCTGGTATTCTGTAAACTCCAGCAGGAACAAACAATCGCATTTGCAAAATTTACTTTGCATGATGCAGTGTAGAAAGTGCTAGTTGTCTGTGAAATCCAATAGCGGCAAATTCATTTATAACTCTGTTCTGGGTTTAGCAAGAGTCAAAACATCCATTCCATACACAAGCATGACCCAAAAACACACTTATCTTTATATGCAAGCTAAAAGCAGTACTAGCAGGTAGGGATGGAAACGGATGTTTAAAGTTTGTCTATTGCTAAACAGTTAAACTAGCCTTGCTTTGCAAATGCTACAAGCAGACCTTGGAAATCATGCAGGGACAGAGCTCAACAAGCCCTGAGCCCGTCTTGGCGGGGAGGGCGGGGTATAAATCAACTTAAACTTAAACACATTGGGCTGGTTGCTGGGGGGTGGAGCTGAGAAAAAGATGGAGCGGGGAAAAGGCATCATTAACTTTCACTTGTATTCTGCTACTTCTCTATTCCAGTTGCCACAAGAACAGATCATGCTCTTGCAGCAGATCAAAAATCCACTGTTTGAATATATTTTAATCCCAATTTCCCTGACTTTCCCTGACTTCAGACCAATTTCCCTGACTTTCCCTGACCAATTTCCATTTCCCTGACTTTCCAGAAAGTGGCAACCCTGTACTGGTCTTCGGAGAAGGCAGAATCAATGCAAGTCTGCTTTCACTGTTTTAGCCTGCTCTGAAGCTCCATTTGGTATGAGAACTCTCCTCTCCAGACACGGAAGGGCAATTTCACATATGGGGCTCTTACTTTCTCTTTCAAGCTAGCAATCTTATTTTGTGGAAACCTGGCTGAAAGACGTCAACAATGAAGGTACTCAAAAGGGACCTAGTTGATCAGAACAAAGAGCTAACTGAAGACCTTACACTCCGATACCAAATATTAATACAATGCACAGAAAACAATAACGTCTTCTTAAATGGTAGCAAGACAAAGACCTCATTATGTTGTGACTATTTAAGAAAAAAGAAATTCTAACTTCTACAGTTTCTTTCAGTTTTCCAGTGTTTACAGATACCTTTACTTTAACACATTTAATGGTTCAGCTTATTTTGCTTTTCACATAACTGCCAGTTGATAATTCCGTTGCAAACGGCAGGTTGAATTAACCCTGAGAAGACCATTTTTGTATCTGCACGCATGATCACTAATACGCAACTCCATTCTTAGAGGAAACTGAAGACAAGAGGGAGGGAAACTGGAATAGACAAATTCCCTCCCCCTCTTTTTTGAAATAGGCAACACTCGCACAGGCCAAAGAGCTCTAAAGTTGTGACCTTACTAAGAGACCGCCTCAACACAAGCAACATAGTAATTGTGAGAACAACGGAACAGATCTTATATAATAATGACAAATTTCAAAACATAATAGTATGTATAACGATTAACAAAACCTAATCCCCTAGCCCACTTTATTTCTTGCACTCTTGTGAACACTGAAATGTGACATTACTATATTCTACACTTGAATGTCAAGCTCCACTTTTCTATCTTCAGTGAAAAGTGCTGTTTTTGTTTTAACAAAACCTATCTGTGAGCACTGGCTATATGCTGAATGAACAAGCACTACCAAGATGTACAAACTTTGCTTACAAGTACTTGTATTATAATGTTCCTGATAAATCATGGACAGGGAAGGGACATACTTTCAGAAAACAAAGCAGGATGTTTCAAGGTCTGGAACATTATTTTCCAGATTGTTTTTTTTTTGGGGGGGGGGGGGGCAGCATCAGATATCAAGAACTAGTTGTAAGTGTTCAGAATGCAGCTTCTTAAACACCCTGTTCTCCAGTCTCCTATCCACCAAGTGAAACTCTGAGTCCTCAAACCAAGCAAGACCCACAACATGTGGGGTACCTGACCAGCAAAACTTAACCTCTAGCTTCAAAAGAATCTTAAAAGAATCAATTTGTTTAGAAAATACATCCAAACCTACCGGGTTGTCAGTAGAATCATCAGCCAACTGTAAACCAAAATAGTCTCTCTCGGTCAGATCAAGATGCTTGAAAACTATGTCCAACAGAACTTGCCCCTGATCGTGTTTCTGCAGGGGGGAAAAATGTCCATGAATGAAAATCTGTCCAAATGAAATCAACATTCCAAAGTAACATTTCAGAAGAATGCCTTGCCACTCTTCCCCCTCTCCCAAACCAATAAAGAAATGGTAAAGGAAATGAGGTAACAAAATGATTTGACCCTTTTCAACCACATATATTATCAACTTTATTCTGCAAAATACCTGCTCCTCCTTCATCTTGTCCCAAAGTTTAATTATCGCTAGTGATTTCCTTCTCTGAGCTTAAAAGAAAGGTTTTCCATACCATGTAAACAGACCCATTCTAGTTGAATCTAAACCAAGGGTGTCAAACTCATTTGTTATAAGGGCCTGATCTGACATAAATGAGGCCTTATCCGGCCAGGCCATGTCGGGCCATGTGTGTTCCGATTTAAGATTTGGTAGCGGAGGTAGGACCTTTATAAAGGACACAGACAAACACAATTAAAGCTTTTTGAAAAACTTAAAAATAAAACACGGGAGAAGCTTCCGTGTCTACATGTTGAAGCGCTCTGCACCCAAAGACAGTCCTCTTCTGGTTGGCTTATAACTGACCAGTACCTGAAAAACCCCAAGGAAGGTTGTAGGATAGCACATTGATAGATCGTTTTCTTGTTTTAACTGCTGTAAACTATTTAATGTATTTTAATATTCATTAATCTTGTTGTTAGAATTTTGTGTTGTGAGCCGCCCTGAGCCACCTCGGTGGGGAAGGCGGGATATAAATCGAATAAAATGAAAATGAAAATGAAATGAAAGGCTGCCTCTGTTGATGCCCATTTATCCACCCTGTAATGTCTGGTGAATGAGTGCACCGACTTCCAGGTAGCTGCCTTACACATGGTATCTAAGGACGGGAAAGCCCGATATGCAGCCAATGTGGCCACCCCCCTTTAAGGAGTGGGCTGTAATCTCTGGTGGGTGCATATCGGGTGTCGAATTCATACCAGGGGTGTCGAATTCATTTGTAATGAGGGCCAGATCTGACATAAATGAGACCTTTTGGGGCCAGACCATGTTGGGTTGGGCCAAGCCATGTCGGGTTGGACCAAGCCATGTTGGGTTGGGCCAAGCCACGTTGGGCTGGGCCATGTGTGCATCTATTTAAGATTAGGTAGCAGAGATATAAATTTTATAAAGAACACAAACACAAATATATATATATATAAAACTTAAAACATGCTTTAAACGTTAGCACTCATTGGTCCTAAAGATGTTTTCTTTGTATTTTTGCCATGGGATCCAGGGAACTGGGCAAACAAAACTCTGGCTCTTTCCTTCCTTCCCCAGGGGACTGGGGGAGAGGAGCCTCAGCCAATAGAAGGAAGAGAGGCTTGGCTCAGTAGCTCTGTAGTGCAATTGACAGAGCCTGGCAAAGCAAGCTATTCCTCCCCCCTTCCTCCCCAAGGGAGGAGCCTCAGCCAATGGAGAAAACAGAGGTTTTGCTCTGTAGCTCCTGTACAATTGAGCAAGCCTTGCAAAGCAAGCTGTTATGCAGAAGAAAGCAAGATATAGGAAGAAGGAAGCAGATGACAGCTAGTTGATCAGGGGCCTGACAGGAGCCCTCCGAGGGCCTGATTCAGCCCCCAAACTGCATGTTTGACGCCCCTGATCTAAACAATAATGACCTCATGAATTTAGCTTGTTAGTTCTGTTTGCATCTGTTAAAATACTTCAGTATAGTGTATGCTAATTTGCTGTTCAACCTCTGCCCTAGATAGAGAGAGAGAGAAAGAGAGGTCTGATACTCTGATTCCATCCTGTTTAACAAAGCGTGCATGCACACAAATGCCCACATCCTGAATAAAACGTTGTTGATCTTAAAGGTGCTTCAGACCAACACAGATACCCACTTGGATCTACCATTCTAGTTCCTGTACTACATAGTCTATTTGTATCTGTATTCAGGAAGAGTTAAGGTTTCCAATCCTCAGTTGGGGATCCCCTAGTCTGAAGCGTTCTCCCTACTTCAGAGCTATCAGAAAGTAGGAGGCTGGGGGGGGGGGAGCTACTGCATGCTCCATTATACCCTATGGAGACCAGTTTCCATAGGGTATAATGGAGACTCAACCTAATGGGTATCTGGGGCTCTGAAGGGGCTGCTTTTGGAGGAGGAGGCACCAAATGTTCAGCATAGCTGCTAGTGCCTCTCCTCAAACCCCCCTCCCCCAAGTTTCAAAAAGACTGGACCAGGGGGGGTCCAATTCTACGAGCCCCAAAAGAAGGTGCCCCCATCCTCCATTATTTTCAACAGAGGGAAAGCATTTAAAAAACCGCAATCCATTTAAATGCAATGGCAGCTCACCCGGAACTCGCTTTGGAGCTCCCTCCCTCAGGGCCTCCGGGTAAATCCCCTGCCTGCTTGTTGGCCTCATATGACAACCCCAGGAGGAGTAGCCAAGATTTATTTAAAAACTAAAATTAAACCAAACAAAAACAAACACATTTTTACAAGGTTTTTTTTTACAAACATATTTTTACAAGTGAGTGAGTGAGGAGTGAGCAGTGAAGTGGCCAAGTTTGCGGATGACACTAAATTGTTCAGGGTGGTGAGAACCAGAGAGGATTGTGAGGAACTCCAAAGGGATCTGTTGAGGCTGGGTGAGTGGGCGTCAACGTGGCAGATGCGGTTCAATGTGGCCAAGTGGAAAGTAATGCACATTGGGGCCAAGAATCCCAGCTACAAATACAAGTTGATGGGGTGTGAACTGGCAGAGACTGATCAAGAGAGAGATCTTGGGGTCGTGGTAGATAACTCACTGAAAGTGTCAAGACAGTGTGCGTTTGCAATAAAAAAGGCCAACGCCATGCTGGGAATTATTAGGAAGGGAATTGAAAACAAATCAGCCAGGATCATAATGCCCCTGTATAAATCGATGGTGCGGTCTCATTTGGAGTACTGTGTGCAGTTCTGGTCGCCGCACCTCAAAAAGGATATTATAGCTTTAGAGAAGGTGCAGAGAAGGGCAACTAGAATGATTAAAGGGCTGGAGCACTTTCCCTATGAAGAAAGGTTGAAACGCTTGGGACTCTTTAGCTTGGAGAAACGTCGACTGCGGGGTGACATGATAGAGGTTTACAAGATAATGCATGGAATGGAGAAAGTCGAGAAAGAAGTACTTTTCTCCCTTTCTCACAATACAAGAACTCGTGGGCATTCGATGAAATTGCTGAGCAGACAGGTTAAAACGGATAAAAGGAAGTACTTCTTCACCCAAAGGGTGATTAACATGTGGAATTCACTGCCACAGGAGGTGGTGGCGGCCACAAGTATAGCCACCTTCAAGAGGGGTTTAGATAAAAATATGGAGCAGAGGTCCATCAGTGGCTATTAACCACAGTGTATGTGTGTATATAACATTTTTTGCCACTGTGTGACACAGAGTGTTGGACTTGATGGGCCGTTGGCCTGATCCAACATGGCTTCTCTTATGTTCTAAGGTTTAATAGCAATATTTATCTGAACAAGTGTGGATTTTTCAGATCTATGTTTCTGAAATCTATAAATTTAATTGTTTTCAGGCAGAGGCTTTAACACGACCTGCCTTGCCCCTTTGGGGAAGTCGTAAACCAAGCTTGTCCAACCCAAAGCGACTGTTGACACAGAGTGAAAAGGATGCATGGGATATTGTATAGTTGGCATGCTGGTGGGAAGACACCAAGGCCGAGTGATGAACAGGTTGGATAGGCTCAGTACGGAGGTGCAAATGATCACGATAAGACAGCCTGTAGGATGGAGAGGGGCAGTGTTGTTAAAAAGTTCTTGATCTATCGTGAGGAGTCCTATAGGAGCACTGGGGGACATCAATGGTGAGTGGGTCCACTCCTCCATGCTGAGCCTACCCAACATGATAGGCATGTTGTCTTCAGCTACAAGAGCGAGATCAATGTAGGGAGGGCAATCTTGAATCTGACAAGTACCCTCTGTGGCCACTGCATCAATAGCCTCTATAGGAAGGTGACCTCGAGCCAAGGGCCTAATGGTGATGAGTGCTACATGAAGCCAAATGGATCCTAGAGTGCTGCCTAACCAGTAGAGCAAAGCTGACTTCCTGGTCCTTGGAAGGACAGTACAATTCCCTCGAACCTGACCACTGGGTTCAATATGGATCGACTTCAGGCAGGGCTTGCACCAATGGCATGTAGCTGTGCACCAAGAATGACTCAGATCCTACAGTAATGGTCTGTTGATCCAGAGGCACTAGATCAAATGTGGCAGGTGGGGCACTGACCTGTGCAGGAACAGCTGTGGCGGCTGGAGTAGAAGCAGTCATTGCAACAAAGACTTCTGTCAGTGATAAGCAGTTCATCTGGGCGTACAGTCAGTGTTGAGGCCAAGAAAACCAAAATGACAAACGGTTTGACAGATGCTCGTGTCAGGGTCAGTTTCAATTTTGGATCCGAGGGGGCTGACTCCAATGACCCTTTGGACAATCTGTCCTCGTATAATTTCACAGCCAAAGTGGTTGAGACCCTTGACTTAACTAATCTATCTTCAATGGTGGGGGAGGTAGTGTTGCTTGGGATTGTGGAGCTGAAGTCATAACAGGGTGGAGGGATGTCTCCAACAGGAGTGTACAAAGCCTTACAAGCCCTGTTCTTTCTGGCCTGTTTAGTGAACTTGGCACAGTGGGTGCAGGAGTCTACTCAATGTTCTTTCCCTAGGCAAACTAACACAAGTCATGGCTATCAGTAGATAAAAGTTTGGACTGGCAACCACAACATTTCTTAAAGAAAAAACAGTTCCTTTCATACGCTGCTTTCAAGGCGGGAGGGGAAAGGGGGGCAGATAAAAGGGAGAAAAACCCATAACAATTTTTTTGTCAACAGAAGAAATCCAAGAAGAATGTCAAAGAAGGCAGTAGAAGATGAATACAGAGGAACTCAGATGAGAGAAATGCAATGAAGTGAAGACTGCACTGTAGTCAAAAAGGAACTGAGTGGGAGGGTGCTTTCTCCTCAGCTCCAAGTATGTTCAGTTGATGCCTGCTCCCCAGAACATGAGAGAAAAGTATGCCAAAACAATGAGGCTAGCTCTGATATCCTCTGTGGTTGGGTTTAGCGTAGGTGTCAAACCCAAGTGTGGGACTGCACAGAGAACACAAAGAAGATCTCTTGATACAATTTCTTAAACCTTGGCTTCAGCTCAATGTAATTTTGTTCCTCCTGTACTACCCCAACTTCATCCATCTCTGGAATTTCCATGGAAAGAAGATCAGATCACTCAGACGTATTTTCACAAAAAATCTGCAGATCATCACTCTATATCCCACTTTTCATTTCTAGCTTACAAAGGTTCAGAAATTGGTGTAGCTTGCAACGGCCTAAATTACATTTGAATACAGTTAGCTTTGAAATAAATGCAGAGATGACAGATGTGGCCAGCATAAGATTTGTCTAATTTTCTTGCAACTGCATGGCTCAGTCCTATGAGCCTGGCCAGCAAGCTGGACTCCAGGAAGCTGTCACCCCAGTGCACATGGGAACTCATGGTTGCCTTCTTCTGCTGGAGCCCAACCAGTGCTGTGCTCTAGTGGGCTCTTGCTCAAAAAAAGCCCTGGTTCTGATAAATAAGCGATGTCATGCCTGATCACTTTGAGTTCATCTCTGAGTGAGGCAGTCACATCTTCCAAAAATTCCGAGAGTGTCAAAAAAGTAATAAAAGCGCCTCACACAGTCGCCTTTTGAGAGTCAACAAACTTCAGAATGAAACAGCAAATATTCAAAGTCTTTATCATTTTCAACACACAGCTCCCGAAATAGTTGATTGAGAACACTTTAAGACCAATAAAATTTAACTGAAGAAATGAGCATGCACACAAAAGCTTACTCCCAGAATTAAATTTTGCTGGTCTTAAAGGTGCCACTGGACTGAAACATTGTACCATGAGAACCAATTTATAAAGAGGACCAATTTATTAATTCTTAATATTTTACACAACAGTTCACTAGCGTCCAAAGCACTTCACATATACTCATAGAATTATCTTATATGCTAGAGCAAAAATAACAGCATTATTATTCCAATATTAAATTACAGGCAAGAGGCACTGATAGACAATATCTTGCCAAATACCACCTGAAATTCACAGCACAGCTGTGATCTGAACCAGGGACTTTCTGCCTACAGCTCGCACTCGGTCACTGAATTACACCAGACCCAAACACTATTGTACAGCAAATATTAGATGACAATACACTGTGTTGCTTCAAAATTTTCTTATTTCAGGATAAATCACATTTAAGCACTTACTTATTTTTTAAGCAACCTTAGTTCATCATCCATTTACCATGCCTAAATGAGTTGTGTTTAGGTAAACTGAAAGGAAACATGCTGCTTGTAAACTAATTGTAATATGTGATATTAAAAGCATGTTTTTCTGACCAAATGCAAATGACAGCACATCTTCTACAACTTTGGACTTACATTAACTCTGAATGCTTGTACAGTGTTATCCAGGAGTAGAATATTGCAGACCACCTCTGTATGCTGTCTATCTCGTGCCAGCTCAGATGCTCGTACATTGTAGGTTCTGCCAGCAGGCAATCGGAAACGTGCGGTCATTACTGTCCACACAGCGTCTGAAGGGAGAAAAAGACAAAAAATATTACACTTTACTAGAGATGTAAAATTTCCAGAAATTTTGAAGCTCAGAACCCCCCCACCCCAAGGTTTTTTTCCATTTTTTTTTTAGGGGGAAACCGAAATTTTTCAGAAAAATTGAAAAAAATGCTACATTAGCACTTCTTTTTTTTTCCCCCAGATTGAAAGTCATTCTGTTACTTTAGGAACATAAAGTATGACTATGGACAATTTTCCTTGGCATGAAATTATCACTACTAGCATATTAAAAATATAGTGTATCCAAACAATTATTACAAACAGAATGTACTTTTAAAATAATATTTATTTGTAACTGTAACAAATGGAGCGACAATCTCCTGAACTGTTTTCTAGTTTATGTGGAACAGACAAAAAAAGCCTCCACAAAACAATTTTTAAAAACCCAGAAGTAACAATTATTTATATTTCCTCTCCACAGTCTTAAATAAAAATAAAAAACTCATTCTCATCAAAAGAACTGAAGAGGGGGGGGGAAGTATATAGAAGGGAGTGTAGAACTTCAATGAATGGGCATTACCTAGGACTTGCTTGTCCTCAGTGCACAGAAATTAGAATAATCTGATACCATACGTATTTTTTAGAAATGATTTGGAAAATATTTGAACACCTTGTCTTAAAATATTGTATTCATCACGTTAAAATAAAACGTTCTATGATCAATTTTTTCTTTTCTTTTCTTCAATTTTTCCAATTGTTCAGTTTTGCTGGGCAGGGAACTGCTCTTGGGTCTGTGTGTGCCACAGCACCCAGCCTTTTTGCTCATCTTAAGCAGTTTATTTTATTTTAGTATATTTCTATTCTGCCCATTCCCCGTAGGGCTCAGGGCGGAGTACAACATATGATAAAGCAATAAAATACAATAAAAACATTCTGTAAACAGACAACTCGACAGCACTCAGATTACCATGTCATCACAGCGAGCCTAGCCGTCTCACATCATGATAGCTCACAGAGATGGAAGTTTTTATTCCATTTCCTAGCACAGATGACAGCGCTGGCCGGGGAGGCCAAGCAGATCAAGAATAGACGCCCGCAGCCTCAGCTAAAAGCCTGACGGAACAGCTCCGTTTTGCAGGCCCTACAGAAGGCTAATAAGCCAGGTAGGGCCTGGATCTCAATAGGGAGCTGATTCCACCAGGTCGGGGCCAGGACTGAAAAAGCCCTGGTCCTAGTTGAGGCAAGGCGGGTGTCTCTTGGGCCGAGACGGCCAATAGATGCTGGGAGGCCAAACGTAATGACCTCCTGGGCATATATGGGGCTTCACTACTGATTTCCTCCAAAAAAACCCTGCATTTATACATATCCCCTCCTTTTATTTTATCAACTCTGGGCTGTGGTGTGGGCCAGGGCTCTGTGTGGCACCTAGCCTGGTGCTTTGCTTTTGCTGTGGGTTCCTATTTGCTACCCTCAACCCCACCCCTCCTTTTTTTTGGTCAACTATCTGCCTGGAGTGTTTCCTGGGCTAATAGTTGTGTGCCACCCAGCCTGGGGCTTTCCTTTGCTTCTGCTGTGGTCCTTATTCTCTATCCCCCCCCCATCCCTCCTTTTTTGATCTTCTCTCTCTCTGCTGTAGGCTTTGTGAAACTCAGGGCTCTGATCCACACAGCCTCTCCACTCACACCATGTGGTGCAGCATAGCTGGTGGGTGCCTCAGCTGAGTGCTCACAAATATACACATCCCACCCCCTCATTCTTTTAGGTTCTTCTAACTCTCTGCTGTGAGTTTAGGGTGTTCATGGGTCAGGGCTCTGATCCACACAGCCTCTATGCTCATGACAGGTGGTAGGGAATAGATGGTGGGCACCCTGACTGAGGATCCACATTTATACACCCCCCACCCACCCCTTCTTTTTTGGATTTTCTACCCTCTGCTGTGCACTTTGGGTGTTTTGTGGGTGAAGGTGAGTGAAGGCAGATGGGTTGGTTGTCATGGAAAAAGATGCCCTCATCCTCGCATGTTCAAGAAGGCCCTGTCCCTGGACACCAGACATCATCACCAGGGGTCTCAGAACCTCCTTTCTCTGCCTCATACACGAAGCTCTCATAGGACATAAAAGATTTTTTTTGCGCTACCCCAACAGCAGACGTTGGTAACACTGCTTGGAAGGAAGAACAATATCAGTGATTCAGAGGATGGTTGCGAAGCCACTGTGGATGGCCTAATACTTTCATCAACTGCTGCATCACCTTGTCTTGTCCACCACACATTGCTCCAGGGTGCCACTGGTAAAGGTTGAGGTCTCTGCCTACAGCACAAGACTGAACTGCCCATTTCATGGCGGACCTCTGGAACAGCCAGCAGCATGGCTCCTTCTTTCTCACCACTCACAGAAGGCAACAGGGGACCTCTCTATCTGAACTGTCAGGCCCAGGCCCCAGGAAAGGACATTCCTGCCACCTGAATACAAGATGGTTCTGCTCCATGACCAGAGGATAGATGCAGACCATGGGGGAACAAACACTGCCAACACGTTCCACAGTAGCCTGAGGAAGTGACTGGGCACCAACATGCTGGCAGAGGTGAATGCTGTGCACCTCAAGGGCATTCCTTCTCCCTCTCATGCTTTCTTCTGCATCACAGCTTGCTTTGCCAGGCTTGCTCAATGAAGCTACAGAGCAAAGTCTCTATTTTCTGACCAGCACATGAAGCAATTTATGTACAAAAACTTGCAATGCCCAGCCATTTCATATTTTCCACTGGGTCTTAGGCTGAAAGTATTGCCCATGAGATTTCTGTAATGAATGCCATTAAATCAAAAGTAAGCTTGCAACTTACAGATACACACCTGAACAACACCTAAACGGCATACTCAACACTACTACAACACATTGTGTCCAGATTTTGATGCAATAGTTCAGAGCAAGAGCTGTCAGTTATCAGAGATAAATTAACAAAATATTGCAAGAGTGTTAATCTCTTAAGTATGTTTTTTGTGTGTTTAGTAGGCTTATATTCCGCCCTTTCCCATAAATGGGCTCAGGGCGGATCACAACATAAGACTAAAAAAACAATAAAAACTTACAATTCAGAGTTAAAACAATACATCAAAATTAAACAAAGCAGGAACAATAAAGCAATAATTAAATGCATCGTGGATGGGACAGGCACGCTGTACAGGATAAACAATTATTGGCCCAAAATGAAATGATGGTAGTAATAAATAAGATAGCACCATAGTAAAACATGTCACCACAAGGGGGTCCAACTGATGGACTAATAGCTGGAATGCTTTTTTCCAAGATATTTTTTTAAAAATAGCTGAAATATTTAAAAAATATTTAAAAATATTTTTTTTAAATCCTTAATTGTGTTTGTGTCCTTTGCAAACTTTATACCTCTGCTACCTGGCATTACATTTTATGACGCATGTGGCCCGGCCCAAGGAGGTCACATTTATGTCATATCCATCCCTTATAACACATTAGTTCGACACCCGTGTTTTACAAGGTGGAAGACACAGGGTTCAAATCTGTATAAATTTTAATTTCTTAACTATAATCGATTACTGTACTTGAGACTCTATATTTATACTGTAATTCCCTCTCTCCATCTTATGAACATATGAAGCTGCCTTATACTGAATCAGACCCTTGGTCCATCAAAGTCAGTATTGTCTTCTCAGACTGGCAGCGGCTCTCCAGGGTCTCAAGCTGAGGTTTTTCACACCTATTTGCCTGGACCCTTTTTTGGAGATGCCGAGGATTGAACCTGGGACCTTCTGCTTCCCAAGCAGATGCTCTACCACTGAGCCACCGTCCCTCCCCAAAAATACAAGAATACATCTTGCTTTAAGCCCTCCGTTCTTTGCTATAGAAGGTCTTTGCCAGGTGTTTGAATATGTACGTCCTGTTGTGATCACATATTACATTTTTGAAGGCTTTACCGGTCCATGTAAAGTAACACTGAGGAAGCAGTCCAGCCCTTGAAAAGGCACTTATTCCATGTTGAAACACTCGTCGGGCAAGGGACCTCAGTGAGAGTGTCATTTTGGAAAGAACTTTCCCGTCTTTCACCTGTCAGTTTTCTTTGGGACTCTGAATGACTGTCACTGAATGTTTTGCACTTGAGTAATATGGGTTTATTATTAGCGTCTTCCTGTAATTTTGCTATATGCATTCAATAGTTTATTAGTCTTCTTGTATTTTCATATGCTACGCAGCATTTTGGATTATACATATTACTAGCCTCATGAATTTTTCCCATGCTTCCTGCTATTTCTTTGCCATACGAAGTGCGCAGGAAACCAGCAATAATAAAGCATGGATCCACAGAGAACCGATAAATACAAGAAGACCTAAAATAACATTCCTCCCACTGAACATTGCATGGGAAAGGCATGCACAATTATTCCCACACAAGCGGTTACCACACACATATACGCACTGTCCTGCAGCATAGGAGGGCACCCAAGTTGTGGGATGGGCACATGTACAGGGTTTGAAATTAACACCATTCTGACATACCCTAAGGCCAGGTTCATTTCTTGCAACCACAGAAGAATTTGTCTTCTGAATCTGATTGTGCCTAATTCACATCAGCATACCAAAGGACTGGAAAAAGGAAAGTTCCTGTCGCTGTTAACCAGTACTAAGGGTGTACATTTGGATACACTCAAGCTGAAAACATACTTGACAAATATTACCTGTATTTTCCAAGTATATTGTGGCATCCTAAAGATATCCGGGATTTTTCAGAAAGGGGGGGGGGAGCGGAAATCCCAGATATAGTCAGGATTTCCCAGGACGATCAGCACTGAAGGCTTCCCGTTTTCTTCATGAGAACCCTGGGATTCAGTATAGCTAAAACAACTGATAGCTGGTATGATTCTCTTTGAAATCAGGTTCCATTATTCAGCTGCCTATTCAGAAGAAAAACGGAAACATTCATATACTTAGGGAAAGCGTTTGGCTGCAGGAGATTTTCCTTTTGATCGTCCTCTGCTGGAATTACAACTGTTGGAGATCTTGGAGCACTTTTACTGCATCCAAGCAAGGAGGCTCTGTCAAGGGATCGATCTGTCATATATAATGTCTACGTGGTTGTTTTGATCATTCTTGTGTTGTAAGTATTGTAGGGACTGGTATTCATTACATGTGTGTCGGCAGAAGTTAATTACCTCGCTAACCACAAGGTAAATCACACTCCTGCTGCCAGTACAGCAGGCCACCTAATCCTAACTTTGACAGTTAGTGATACAGAGCAGTGGCCCCCAACCTTTTTGGCACCAGGGACCGGTTTTGTGGAAGACAATTTTTTTCATGGACCAGTGGGGGTGCTGGGGTTTTTGCTGCCCCAACGCCCACGCCCAATCCCTGCCCCCCCATGGGGGTCTTTAAATGAGGAGTAGGTGAAGGTCACTGCTGCACTGCCCCTTCCGCCACGACCTGGGCAAATGAAAGAGGTGGTGCTTTGAAGTGAGGCTGCGCTGCCTCTTTTGTCTGCCAGGGTGGGCGATAGGGGCAATGTGGTGCCTCTGCCTCACTCCACGGCCCGGTTACTAACAGGCCACAGACCAGTACCAGCCCGCGGCCCAGGGGTTGGGGACCCCTGATCTAGAGTGAGTAAGTTGACAGTCTTGATTAGATATTGTTCTCGACTGGTTGCCTAATTAAACCTGCTAACTGTCAAAGCAGAATATTAGTGGCCACAAGGAATCATCACCCAAAGAGAAGAAGCTACTATCGATGAGGTAGAAGAATTAGGGTTTGTAGAATCTTTCGGGCTCAAGTGCCGTGTTCTACTGGAGAAAGTTTTTCTTCCAGACGTTTCGTTCTCGGCTGCGGAGAACATCCTCAGTGGCGTTGCAACCGGAGCAGGCGCTCTGACCTTCTTGGCTGCTCTGCATTGAGTGAGGCCAGGGCTGCACAGCTCAATGCACAGCAGCTAAGAAGGTCAGAGCGCCTGCTCCGGTTGCAACGCGACTGAGGATGTTCTCCGCAGCCGAGAACGAAACGTCTGGAAGAAAAAATTTCTCCAGTAGAACACGGCACTTGAGCCCGAAAGATTCTACAAACCCTAATGATGTTACCAGCCGTGAAAACCTGATATCTTTGATACTACTTTTGATTGCAGAAATTTCATGATCAATGCTTTGAGCCTGACGCAGGGGAAAACATGCAACGGCTGGATTTTTGTACATAGGTTGCTTCGTGTGCTTGTCAGCCAATGGAGAAAATAGAGACTTGGCTGTATAGCTCTTGTGTGATTAAGCAAGCATGGCAAAGCAAGGTGCGGTGCAGAAGAAAGAAAGCAGATGACAGTGAAATGCTTGGGGGCCTGATAGAAGCCCTCCAGGGGCCTGATCTGTTCTTCAGGCCTCACGTTTGACACCCCTGTCATAATGTATGTGGTATATTCTCAACATGTAATCAATTGTTGTAATCACAGTAGCATCATGCTAGTTCCGGTTTGTATGGATAACTGTTCTGTACATTTCTGAGTGGGATGGTTCTCTTCTGCAGTAAGATATTTATTTATTTATTCAGATTTATATCCTGCCCTCCCCTAAACAGGCTCAGGGTGGCTCACAACAATTAAACACAACATTTTAAAACCAGATATACGACGAAATCATTTCCATACATTTTACAATCATTGCGTCCAAGATGTGCGTTGATGTTCTGATTATTCCAATGTTTTTTGGTTTTTTGGTTTCAGTTCTTTCAGTTCTTTTATTTCACCGAGATTGCTGGTGCTTTGGAATAACAGCCTCCTCCCTCTAGCTGTTGAAAGCAAGTTTGAACAATTAATTCTTACAGGCCCTGTGGAACTGTGGCAGGTTTCGCAGAACCCTGATGTTTTCGGAGAGGGCATTCAACAGAGCGGGGGATATTACCAAGAATGCTCTGGCTCTGATGATGGATAATCGAGCTTCTTTTGGTCTGGTGATCTTAAGGAGATTTTGGGACTCTGAATATAGTGCTCTCTGGGGTACATATGGGGAAAGGCGGTCCCGAAGATAGACAGCTCCTAGGCCATATAGGGCTTTAAAGGATGTGTGCAGAATGCATGCTTTTTTTTCTTTTCTTTTTTTACAAAGTTAGGTAGGGAAGAAGGGAAAGATGTACCTATAATCTAAAACAAATGTTAGGAGTTGACAGAGACCATTTGCTGCTTTTTAAACTGTGATAAAGTGCAAATATATAGAAGTTGCATGAAGTATTCTAACTCCAGGTTAGTAACCTTTGGACTGTTAAATAATTTAGGTGTTTTGATCTGGAAAAAGTAGTCTTTGCCACTGTTCTTCAGCAGGTCCATGCTTTATTTATTATTTTTATTTATTTATTACGGTGGATTTCTATTCCGCCCTTTCCCATAAGCGCTCAGGGCGGATTCCAACCTAACACACAATTAAAACCGATAATACATCCATAGATAAATAAAACAATTAAGACAGTTAAGACATTTTAAAATTTAAAATTTAAGACAACTGAGCCAATGGCTTCTGTTACGTAAATAATGCTCTTAAATATCCAAGGTGCTCTTTTCTGAGCATTGCAGCTACCTACCATGAAACATCAGTTCAAACTTGTTGAGCATTGGTTTTTAATTAGGATAAAAAAAGCTGATGCAGCTGGGGTTTCCTGTTGGCAGTACAATGTTGTTCTTTTAATACTCACTGACACATTAAAGTGATGTGCATAAGGATTAATGTTTATTGAAGCATTTTTTGCTGTTCTTCTGCTTGACAGCAACCTTCTTACATGTTGAGAATATACCACATACATTATGACAGGGGTGTCAAACGTGCGGCCTGAAGAACAAACCAGGCCCCTGGAGGGCTTCTCTCAGGCCCCCAAGCATTTCACTGTCATCTGCTTTCTTTCTTTCTTCTGCACCGCACCTTGCTTTGCCATGCTTGCTTAATCACACAAGAGCTATACAGCCAAGTCTGTATTTTCTCCATTGGCTGACAAGCACACGAAGCAACCTAGAGCATAATATATATAATGTGGTGTGCCTCAGGGGGTGGTTCTTTCCCCGATGTTATTTAACATCTACATGTGCCCCCTTTCCCAGATTGTCAGGAGGTATGGGCTGGGATGTTATCAATATGCAGTTGACACCCAGCTCTATCTATTGATGGGTGACCAGTCTGACTGCACCCTGGAAAATCTAGACCTGGCATTGCAAGTTGTGGTATCTTGGCTCAGGCTGAGTCGACTGAAGTTGAATCTGATGGAGATGGAGGTTCTCTATCTGAGTCGTGGTGGCCCAGGAAGGGAGATCCCATTGCCTGCTTTTGACAGAGTTCCACTGTTACCGGCACCAAAGGTCAAGAGCCTGGGAGTGCTTCTGGAGTGCTGTTTAACTATGGAGGCCAAGGAAACAGCCACTGCCAAATCCACCTTCTTTCATATGCAGTGGGTATGGCAGTGATTTAGTGATGGTGATCCAGGCTATGGTCATCTCGAGAATGGACTACTGTAATGCCCTCTACATAGGGTTGCCCTTGACTCTGACTCAGAAGCTGCAACTGGTGCAGAATATTGCAGCATGGTTGTTAATGAGACTCCCTCGACAGGAGAACATTCAGCTGGTGCTGAAAGAGCCGCACTGGCTGCCTATTGCATTTTGAATCCGCTTCATGTGCTGGTACTGACCTATAAAGCCCTATATGGCCAAGGGCCTGCCTATATACGGGACTACCTTTCCCCATATACACCCCAGAGAGCACTGCATTCGGGAGGACAAAATCTTCTTTCCATCTCCAGATCAAGGGATGCCAGACTGAGCTCTACAAGGGCCAGAGCCTTCTTGGCAGCATCAACATTACGGAACACCCTCCCGGAGGCTACATGGGCCCTGCAGGATCTCTCCCAATTCCGCAAAGCCTGTAAGACAGAATTATTTTAACTAGCCTATGACATCTGAGTGGAGAAGGCTGCCACTCTTATCATTGAGCAAATATCAGCTATGAGAAACCAGATAATTTCTCAAGGATCACCGACAGACAGACCATCTAAGGAATTAATAGAAACTGAACTGGCCCACTGAAAACATCATGAACCACCATGAAGTTGTAATAGTACCATTATGTAATATTTATAATTTCATAATTTTTAGCATTCCAGACGTTTCCAGATGTTCTCCACAGCCGAGAGCAAAACGTCTGGAAGGAAAACTTTCTCCAGTAGAACACGGCACTTGAGCCCGAAAGATTCCACAAACCCTAATCAAAAGTAGGTTTGCAACTTACAGACATCCCTGAGCAACACCTGAAAAGAATACTCAAAATTGCTGCAGCACAGACACTGTCTCCAGATTTTGACGCAACGATTCAGAGCGAGAGGTGTCAGTTATCAGAAACTGTTATATAAACAAAATACTGCAAGAGTGCAAATCGTTTAAGCATATTTTATTTTAAGGGGTTTTTTTTTAAATTATGTTTCCTTTATAAAGTTTATATCTCTACTACCTGGCATTACATTTTATGACACACACGGCCCGGCCCGACAAGGTCTCAATTACGTCAGATTCAGCTCTCATAAGAAATGAGTTCGACACCCCTCCCGCCTCTGGGTCTACTGAGATTAGCAATGGCTCTCCAGTGCAATATCCCCCCTTTGGCTGTGCGTTCCCAAGTTAGAGTACTCACTAGGCACTAGTTCTCATGTCTATTGAGAAGAGACAATGTTGGCTCAAAGCATCAATGCTTGATTTGCAAGAATACAACTCCAGGAAGCTTCAGCTGGCATAGGAACGCTGGGAAGTTAAACTGAGTTCCACTACATTGAAACACAAAGTTGAAAGGAGAACATGGAGTGGATTTTCCGTTCAGGTCTGCTCTGCCCAGCAACCTGAATGGAAAACCCATTCTGCATTTTCTTTGCAGGTTTGCTTTCTGCTTTAGCCTCTGCAAAGAGAAGGAAGGAGGAGTTGGGAACACTGGCAGCCTTGGAGCTTCAAAGGGTGAGGACAGGAGGGGGAGGAAGAAGAAGAGAGCCCCATGGGCCTGATTTAAGCCCTGGGTGGGCCAGTTTGGCCCATGGGGCAGACATTTGACACCCCTGTTTACATGGTGCTGCCGTTGAAGAACAATGAAAATGACATTTCATTCAGGACATATAAAGTTTCCAGAAACACTGTAGACATATGAGAAAATCCTTTTCCTCCATTGAAAATAAAGTGTTGGGAACTTCTGAGACATGTGCACAACTTTTCCCCCATAAGATCTAAATCGTTTAAAGAACATGAAATATACTGTGCATAACTAAATTAACAAAAAATGTATTGTTTGGTGTATGTATGAAATTAAAAACCATTTTTAGAAATCTACTTCAAAAGTGTTGGCTATCAGCAACAAATGGCAATGTAAAGTAGTTAAGCATGTAATAGTTTGCACCAAATGGAAAAAGTAGGAGGGAAAAGGAGTTAAAAATAGATCAACACTGAGCAAAGAGACTGTTGTAAATAGATCAACATTTCAGGAACTGTGTCCACTTAAAAACAGTAACTTCTTCATGTGGTTATGTACATAACTATCTAGAAACAATATAAAACATCTAACATCTGTTTTCCAGAGGTAATAGTACAATTAGCATACACATCCCTTAAACAAACTTCTTAACTTTCTAAGAAAGAATTAGCTTCTGTCTCTAGTGGACCTTACCCAATTCCGCAGGGCCTGTAAGACAGTCCTCTTCCGGCTGGCCCACAACTAACCGGCACTGAACACTGAACACCGAATACTGAACCTGAAGTTGAATTTGAATTGAGTGTAGCTTTAAGACCGCGGTATGATTTTAACGTTTATGTATATAACAAATGCTTAGATTTTTAACTATAAATTATGAAATGTTAATTTTAATGCTTAATTTTCTATTTTTATGTTAGTTTTACATGTTGTAAGCCGCCCTGAGCCACCTGGTGGGAAGGGCGGGATATAAATCTCAGCTAAATAAATAAATAGTGGCCCTGTGGCGCAGAGTGATAAAGCAGCAATACTGCAGTACTGTGGTCTGAACTCTATGCTCATGACCTGAGTTCGATTCCGGCAGAAGCTGGATTCAGGTAGCCGGCCCAAGGTTGACTCAGCCTTCCATCCCTCCGAGGTCAGTAAAATGAGTCCCCAGCTTGCTGGGGGGAAAGTGTAGATGACTGGGGAAGGCAACGGCAAACCACCCCATAAAAAGTCTGCCATGAAAACGTTGTGAAAGCAACGTCACCCCAGAGTCGGAAACGACTGGTGCTTGCACAGGGGACCTTTCCTTTTCCTAGCCTACCTGCTGGAAAGAAATTTGGGTGGGGTCTTAGTACAAGCATCTCGTCTTTACTGTCTGAGAACAAGTTTGTAACCTTGAGGCTAAGGCTCTGGAGTACTGAGACAGGCAGATGTTGTATAGGAGACTTTCGGGGACTTGCTAGAGATTAATGAAGGTCTCAGGCTGGAAGAACAACAGGGTGAAAGGGGGAGATCCCTTAGAATGGGCCCATTCCTCCAAAGAGGAGCCAGTACAAGCTGTGCCAAAGATATCCCTTATGATGGTGTTAGAGAGCTCTTGGTAGGACCACGCAGTCGAGAGATTAAACCATGAATGTGACGATGACTCTTTGGGAAAGGGTTTAGATTTGTTAGGCCCTGGGAAATGTTTTGGGATAAGCTGATCCTATACAGAAGACGCAAGATCCACTTGAACCAAAACAGATCTGATTGCAGGCACTTCCCAGAAAGTTTGCAGAACAGGTTTTAAGTAACACTAGGGAAAGCCAGCAAGCACTTGACAGCATCCAGGTTCAAGTTAACTCATCTCTCAAAGATGATTAATTAAATGGTCTGGGTAATCTAGAAGAGGATGGATCATAACCTGACAGTAAGGACGTGCCAGGAAATGACAGACATTAAAGTCACCTTAGGGCCATAGGGGAATAATGTTCACACTAGGGATGTGCAAAAAACCTTCAGTATTGTGGCAGGATTTCTTTTGGGGTTGATTCTCTTTATAAAATTGGCAACAAGTTGTCCAAGCTCTCCAACACTATTAAGCATTCATATTGCTAACAGCTAACAGCTGAGAATTTAGCTCAGCAAATGCGGGTGAAAGGTAAAAACCGTCTCAGGACAGGAAAAGCCTTATATGGTATGAGCAGGAAACGGAAGAGAACCGACCATCTACAAGATGCAGCTGGTAGTTCTGGAAAGCAGTTGACGTATATGACGACGATGAAACAGAGATAAGTGATAAAGTTTCTGGGGGGAAAGCCTTTATAAACCTTGGGATTTTAAGCCAGAGGGGGCTGCCTGCATGAGAGACATGGGGTCTCTATGCTGGTCAAGCCCTGAAATTAACAAGCCTTTGTTCAAGTCAAGTTTATTTATTTGTGTTAAGCCATAGGCTATTACAAACAAAAATATCAAAGAAATTCATAGAAATAAAATATACAGGTGGAATACAATATGAGAAAATATCATATAACCATACAACAAACCGAGCAAAATACACCACAAAATAAGAACAAAAATTACAATCACAAAGTAACCACGGAATCAATAGTTAATTGGCACCTGTGCAAACAGCTTTGGCCCGTAATTTCTTCGCCGCAAGGGCATACAAAGCTATTCTGTGAGATATATTGGCATCGACGCCAGCTAACAAAATACAATCTTCTCAGTATCAGAGTAGGCTTGTAGATTAGTTAATATCCCAGAGAGAATTTTTACCCTGGGTTGAGCATACAATGGACAGTTAAGAATGTAATGAGGTAAATCCTCACTCACAGAAATGCCACAGATACAAAGACGCTGTTCCTTCGGGATTTTACTGTAACGGCCAGCGAGCACTGCCGTTGGCATTGTTTCAAAGCGCAAGGATGTGAAGGCAACTCCGAGGTTGTGGTTAGCTATGCTAGCCAGGTAGGGAGACCTGGAATGATCAATCTTAAATAGTTTAAACCAAAGTGCTGACTGACATTTTAAAATTAATTGTCTGTCAATCATGGCATCACACTTAAATACCCAATCTCTGAGATGTCGATTGTCTACTGAGACAGCGAGAAGGTCATCAGGAATGGAATATTTTACAAGTAAGTTACTGAGGGAGCTCAGGCGCTCTGGATCTTTAGAGAACATTAAATTAAAAGCCAATTGACTGAACGAGTCGGATCTAGTTGATCTGTTATTTTTCCAGGCTTTTAAAACAGCAAGATGTACCCGAGCCCTTAAGGAAGGAAGGCCAGTTTCTGCTCTCATCAGGGCAGCCGGTCCTTTAACTACTTTAGTTTTTCTTGGAAGACCTCTCGAAGGAATGAAGTTATTAGAGAAGATGCTTTGCCCCCCCCCCCGATGTCATTGCTTGTATGTATGTTTCTTTAGTGGCCTTGTTCTCTTCAAGTTTTAAAATTTAAATCCTTCCAATAGCCCATGAGCTACCTGCAGTTCTTCAAAGCTTTTTCTTTTCAAGGAGTTTGTCAGCTGCACTCTTTTTCTGGACTTTTTTCGTAATAAAAACTGTACTCGCTTCGGCAGCACATATACTAAAATAATAAAAACTGTTTTCATATCATCAAAACCCTTCTTGTCTCCACTTTCTACTCTTAAGGTTTCTTCTTTTGCCCTTTCTCTTTTTCTCTCCTCATCTTCTAAGTCTTTTTTTTTTTTCTCTCAATTTGGCTTCCTTTAAGGATTGGTGAAACTTGCTGCTTACATTTCTTCCAACAGCAATGAGCTCTTTAATGACTGGAACACAAGCAGTTTTATTGCCATAAAACTTCAAGGCGTCTATGACATTCAATCATACAGATAAAGCTTTTTCTTTCACAGAAGCTGTCCGCTCTGGAATCACATGTCCAGATTTTGAAAAGCCTCTCTCAACATTACCAATACCATGTGGCAACGAAAAACAGGTTTTAACTATTCTTGCTACTTCCTTGTATTTTGTATCATTCATTACATTCTTTACTTCAAAAACTTCTTTCCAAAATGTTTCAAGGTCTCCATTATCAATGCTTATGAGTGTTTGTGCTCTAATCATCTTCCACTCACCGATCAGGCAGTCTGTATGGACATCAAAAGGCATCATCCTTGCCATTTGCAGAAGTTTTGCTTCACTGCTGGTAGCTTTACGAGCTCACGGATTTTAAAAAGCCGTATCATAAAGGATATAGTCTCTCTTTACGTTGCATTTCTCTTTTCGGTGCCCATTCCATCAAGTTTATAGCGATAAATTTATTTCCTCGTTTCTACACAGACCAGTAGTGGATGCCAATAAGACATACCTGGAGAAACTTCTCATTAATGAAAATCCCACTATATCCAGGCAAGTAGCCAAATTTTGCTTCCACTTGGTAAAATTTCACAATATGAAGGAAGCATGATCACGAGTGTGTATAGTTTGCTATTTCTATGACTCAAAATCATTTCGTATTAGACATTTTAGACTTACCTTAGATTCTGGGATTGTTATATTTTGTAAATGGTTTTATGGTTTTATGTCTAAACATCCTTTTTGTGCTGGAATTGGTTTTAATAATGTACACTTATGATTAATGGTCTTTGACCGCAAATAAAAACACTCATTCATTCATTCATTCATTCACCAATGACAGCCTATATCCAGGGTAGTTAGAGGCAACTGATTTTTGCTGTCCCTATATGTTTTTAACATGTCCTGTATAGAAGTAGTTTCTATTTGTAGCTTCTATTACCTATTACGGTACCTCTGGCCCACCAAGTGCACATTCCCAAAGAGCAGCCTTCAGGCACGTTGCTTTGTCATCTCTTGCCCTGGGAGTTAGCTTCGTAAAGGTTTGACACGATGAAGTGATATGGCCCTCACCAAGGCACAGGAGGCAGGTAGAATGATTGTCTGATGGGGCCATCTTTGCCCCATACTCTGAACACTTTGAAAAGGGGCCATAATCAAACTTTTCCTGAAGAGAAATTCCTTGTAAGAAAAAAGCGCACATAGCTCGCTGTTGTCTGTACTCTCTCTGTGGTGGCAAAAAGAGAACTGAAGGGAGAGTGCTGGCTCCTCCCAGGTCACATGACTTTGGGGCAAGAAAATCACTGTGATTTGGGAGAGCCAGCACTCTTGAGCTGTTAGAAAATTCTTATGAGCTCGCTAGCTCCTGGAGAGAGAGAGAGGAATAAAGAGAGAGGGCTGGAGAAAGAGAGAGGAATAAAGAGAGAGGGCTGGAGAAAGAGAGAGGAATAAAGAGAGAGGGCTGGAGAAAGAGAGAGGAATAAAGAGAGAGGGCTGGAGAAAGAGAGAGGAATAAAGAGAGAGGCCTGGAGAAAGAGAGAGGAATAAAGAGAGAGGCCTGGAGAAAGAGAGAGGAATAAAGAGAGAGGGAATGAAAGAAACTAAACTGAAATAAAGGGAAAGAAAAAACAAATGGGAGGGAGAGAGTGAGGGGGAGGAAATGAAGGGGGAAAGAAATGGGAGGGAGGGAGGGGGAGAGAGAGAGAGAGTGACCACATACTGTTGCACAGCTTGGCCCCGGGAAGCTGCCACGCAGTGCAGCTGGGCCCCCTGAGCGCAGTAGGCAATGCACCGAGAGGCCGCTGCATGAAGCAGCTCCTCCTGGGTGCAGGGAGGAGCCAGGGTGGAGCCGGAATGCTGGCGAAGGCGGCTGGAACAGCGTCCTGATGCATTCCAGTTCAAAAAAAGCCCTGTTATATATAGTATACACATACATATTTTCAAAGATATTTGTTTATATGCCACTAATTTTGCTGTGTGTATAATACACAATTTAAGAATTTAGGTTTTTTCCCCAAACTAAAACATTACAGGATTGGTTTCTTGTTTAAATGTTATTAATTTCTCCATAATATGCTGCAATGTGTATGGTAATACCGTAAGAGTTTGGTGTTTTCAATACATCATGTTGAACTCTAGCCAGAATATGCTAATAGTACTATTGTAATTGTATGAGACTTTCTGTCCAACCAGCCCTTTTAACATGACAATCCTACAAAACGTTACTCCAGTCTAAACCCATTGTTTCCAGTGGGATTAGACTGGAATAACTCTGTTTAGGATTGTGCCATTAAACTCCCAAATCTATTTCCTGTTTTTAACTTATTTCCCCTAGTTTTCAAATGGCAAAACCTAGGAAAACATGAAATTCAAGCAGCAGACTGCAGCTCCCTCTCTCAAATACTGTATAATCAACAATTTTCACTTATATACCATTCATAGTTTTAAATGCTTTAAGTATTCCAAATAGTACATTTTACATGCAAAATGTAAACAAAATATTCATTGTTTAAAGGAGTACAGGAAGTCTGAAATACTGCATATATTTTTCCCATTTTTTTTCTGAGACACCCCCCCCCCCCCAAAAAAAAAATCTCATTTTTTCTATGGCTACAAGATTTCCAGAGATTTGACATCCCTACTGCTGTCTCTTGAGGCTTTTAGAGTTTTTGACACAGTTAAACATCTGTACAATGGTGATCGTACATTTTATACTTCAGTTTCCAAAAAGCTTGCTTTTGACCCACTAGACTCATCAGCAAAATTAACAATCATGGACTACAATGATGATGATGCCATTTCTGGGTGAGAAACTGATTAAATTGTTTGGAAACAGGGAGCAGAAGTACACAGACAGTTTTCACAACGGATAGAAGCAGCAGATTCCACAGGGCTCAGTCTTGGCTCTACTAGTGTTGTTGAAAGATCAGCCACTGGGAAGAGAGAGAAACGTACCCTACTCCTTGAAACCAAGAAAAGCACTGGCCTGGGACCGGGCTAAGACAATGCCCTCTCTGATATCCTTCCAGTGGGGGACTTTAGTAATCGTCTCCTTATTTTAACTGGGATAATGATTTTATGGTAACTTCAGGCTTGACAGGATATCAGGTGCTGTGTGTCTTGCTAATTGTGGCTTATGACTGTAGTAGAAGGATGGTTAAGGCTGTCATTTTTGCACAATTGAAAAATATGGTGGTGAGAAGGAAGAGACTTGTTAGAGATGTTCAGAGAAATGTGTCGTCTAACCTCCATCCAATCATGAGAGATGAGGAAGTAGTGGTTTCTCTTCCCTCCACTTAGACCCTGATGTTGTGCAATGTCACATTAGCAAGGAATACGGTCCCACTCCCATCTGGGCTGCTGGAGAGGACTGGGCTTACATAATTGGGACCTGGCTGTACCAAAATGATGTGGTACATCTGCCTCAACTGACTCCTCCAAAAACCCTGGGTAAGCAGACTATCACTCTTTTGCAGGTTTCTGGTGCAAACGAGTGCCAATACAGGGTTGCCACTAAAATGTTATTTTTCATTTCCTTGACTTTCCCTGACCAACATTTATCAATTTCCCTGACCACCACTCCAATATAACCACAGGTTAAAAAAATGAATAGGTTGTGTTCCATTAATGCAAGGCTTAATTAAATGTTCCACTCCACAACTACACAAGTCTCAACTGCAAAAATATTTGTCAAAATAAGAGATTTAATATCAGCTTCTTTCAACATTAACTGTAGCAACACCTGCTTTGCAATTGCACCAAAAATTACACCTACAAACTTCAATTCAAGTAAACACTGAGCGCTAACAAGGAGGAACTGGTTCCAGAAAGTGTAATGAGCAGATCAGCAGCAAGAAAGGAGGTGGAGTTTCTGCAATCTAGAGAAGCAAACAATCCTTATTTGCAACCTTTATGCATGGGAGAAGTCAGGAAAGACGGCGAGAAAGCTGATACTGTGTAAACTCCAGCAGGAACAAGCAATCACATTTGCAAAATTTACTTTGCATGGTGCAGAGAAGAAAGTGCTAGTTGTCTACGAAATCCAACAGCGGCAAAACTCATTTGCAACTCTGTTCTGGGTTTAGCAGGAGATAAAATGTCCATCCCATACACAAGCTTCGCCTACTTCTGTGACAGCCTCGCCTACTTCTCCCACTCAGAGGCAAGATTTTCCCTTTGTTTTCCTCTCCCTTTCTGACTCAGCAGCCCTATTTATCAATTGTCTTCTTTTCTGAAGAACTATGGCTATCCTACTCTTTGACTGAAGTAGAGAAATAACAAAGTCCACACAGACTTACTGGTTTGAAGCGAGGTTTACTTTATGGTACCATAAGCAGAACTCAGTCGGGCATGGGCCCCAAAATGACTGAGTTACAATCATTCTACATACAGACAGTTTTATTCACACAGAAAACAAGCAGGCAGGCACACATGCTTATCTGATGTCAAAGATCCCGCCTTCACAGAACTCCTTCTAGTAAATTTCCATGACCTGGCCTCCTTTATCTATATACAGCAAGTCTCCTGTAGGAGGCGGTTCCCTTATCTAATCTTACAGCTGGAGCTCACACCCACAGGGCGGTAGAGTCAGTTTCTAACGGCAGTCTTACAACAGACCCCTTTGTTTGAAGACAAAGCATATTTTTACTCAATATGACAAATATTATTATTATTGGGGGTATTAATCAATTATTCAGGGGCTCTCCTTCATGACAGTACGGAATTTTCTGCTGGCTCAGCCCAGGAAACTGAGAGTGAAAGGTCAAGATCCCACTTTAACTTAAACCACTAAAATGGCACTTGAAGCTTTTTAAAGTTCAAAAATAACAAAACATTTTATTCAATGTAAAGGTGAAGGTCAGGTGAAATATGAGGTAAATTTTCTAAAGTAAATCAAATTCCAATGAGAAGCCTCTCACTCAGGGCTCTCTAACTGTGAGGAATTGTTTCATTTTATTTCTCTCTGGCACCCCCCCTGCACAGTAAGACTCAGGGTGGATAACAACAATTAGACTTTAAAACATCTTATACTTACGGAATTTAACACCTTATACACGTAACACCTTACACATAAAAAAAGATTAGCGCCTATAAAGCCAATTGTGTACCGAGTTCGTTATAAGGTGCTGGTTATAACCTTTAAAGCCCTATATGGCCGAGGACCTGCCTACCTTAGGGACCGCCTCTCTCCATATGTCCCCCAGAGAGCACTGAGGTCTAGTTCCCAAAATCTTCTAAAAATCCCTGGGCCAAGGGAGGCTAGATTGAAAACAACGAGGGAGCAAGCCTTCTCAACAATGGCTCCCCAATGGTGGAATCAACTACCAGAGGAGGTGCGAGACCTGAATCAGTTCCGCAGGGCTTGCAAAACCGCCCTCTTTCAGCTCGCTTTTAAGATGGAACCCGGTTAACTGACATCTAGCCATCCTATACATATTCTGAATTGTAGCACCTTAATTAATAACTTATAATGTTTAATTGTTTTATCTAACTTTTAACTTAATTTATGACTGTAACTTAACTATATTTTATATTTTAAATTGTTTTTATAGGAATGATTGTATTTTATTGTAATCATGGTAAACACCATGTCCTGTGAGCCGCCCTGAGCCTGCCTTTGGCAGGGGAGGGCGGGATATAAGAATAAATTTATTATTATTATTATTATTATTATTATTAATACAGTATCTCTATCTCAATTAATGAGGGGATGATGGAGAGGGGCAGGGGTGGTGCAGTTGAACTGTCATTCCTCAGTTATAGACCTGGTGGAACATTGCAGTCTTGCAGGCTCCACAGTATTGTCTCAAGTCCCACAGGTCACAGGTGGAACTCTCAACAGAGAGTTCCACTAGGTTGGCACCAAGGCTGAAAACACCCTGGTTCTGGTTGTAGTTAGCCAGTTTTTGGGGAGCCAGGGATCATCAGCAAGTTGTCATCAGATAAGCACAGTGCTTATTGTGGGACATACCAAGAGAGGTGGTCCTGCAAATATGCTGGTTGCAGACCATTTAGGGTCTTAAAGGTTAACACCAGAACCTTGAATCTGATTCAGTATTCAACTTGGAACCAATAAGCACAGTGCTTATTGTGGGACATACCAAGAGAGGTGGTCCTGCAGATATGTTGGTCGCAGACCATTTAGAGCCTTAAAGGTCAACACCAGAACCTTGAATCTGATTCAGTATTCAACTTGGAACCAGTGGAGCTGGCAGAGCAGTAGCTGAATGTGTGTTCTAAGTGGGTTTCCCTTAAGAACTCATACTGCCGCATTTTGGACCAGTTGAAGTTTCCAGGTCAGGCTCAAGGAAAGCCCTGCATAGAGTAAGTTACAATAAATTCAACCTGGAGGTGACCATTGCATGGATCACTGTGGCTAAGTCCACACAAGATTAGGAAAGGGGCCAATTGCCTGGTCTAGCATAAGTAAAAAAAAATGCCAGCCTGGCTCGGTTACATCTGTTATCTGGGCCTCTATTGACAGGGAGGCATCCAGAATTATGTGCCCAAAGTCTTGACAGAAACTGCTGATGTTAATGGCACCCCATCAAGAGTGGGAAGTAGGCACCCTAATCCAGCATCTCTTCGAGCCAATCACGGGACCTTTGTACTGGATTTAATTTTAATTGACTCTGTTTCAGTCATCCAACTATAGCCTCCAAACCCTCAGCTAAAATATCTGAGGTGGCATGCAATCAGCCACTCATCAACTCATCATCAGCTCTGTATCATCAGCATATTGTTAGCAACTCAGCCCAAAACACTATATCACCTGGGCAAGGGGGCACACACAGATATTAAACAGCACTGGGGAGAGGACTGTCCCTTGAGGGACACTACATACACCAATGGGTGTTGTGGTGAAACTGTCTCCCCTACCAGCATGCTTTGTCCTCAACCTTGGAAAAATGAGACAAGCCACTTCAAGGCTGTCCCAAGAACTCCCACATCGATGAGGCAGTGAGTCAACAACTCACAATCAACAACGTCAAACACTGATGTCAGGCCAACAGTAACAGCAGCACTGACCCGCCCTGATCCTCTTGACTACATAAGATCATTCGTGAAAGCGACCAATACTGCCTCCATCCCGCAGCGGGGGAGGAAGCTGGACTCGAACAGATCCAAAGCCAATGAGTCATCCAGGAAATCTGGAGCTGTCCTGTCACTGATCTACCTTGCCCAGAAACAGTCAATTCAATACTGGCTGTTAGTTGGCTGGATCCAGTGGATCTAGAATTTTTTTTCCAAAAGCAATCATATCACCGCCTCTTTTATATTCCCCAGGTAGACCCCTAAGCTTAGGGACAGATTTTAAATGTCCACTGTTGGGAGGGGGGTGTACTCCATTACCACTAGCTTTCACCAGCCACAATGGACACGGGTCTAAAAGGCAGGTGGTAGGTTTCACAGCATCTAGATCCTGTCAACATTGGCTGGGAGAGTCGGCTGAATTTATCCAATATCGGACCAAAGATGGTCAAGGGGCTTCCGATTTCTGTACTATATCAAAGTTGGCTGGTGGGTCCTAGAAGAGCAACAAGGTTTTATCTGCAAAAAAAAAGCTCACAAAAGTCTCACATCTAAGTTCCGAATATCCACCATTTTGGATGCTCTCCAAGACAGAAGTTATTGACCAAATTACCTTAAACAATTGTGCTGGGTGAGAGCAAGTGGATTTGATGGAGGCTGTATTTAGCGGTCTTCAACACCATCTCATAGGCTTTTATAAACAACTTATCAGATGTTTTTGCAGCCTCATCATGAGATTGCCACCATGCTCGCTCTAACAGTCTTAGCTCCTGCTTCATTCTCTGAAGCGATGTGGTATACCAAGGAGCTAATTTGGAACAAGGTGAAGATGATGTCAGGGGCAATCTCATTGACAGCTTCACCGAAATGGGATTTCAGTCCTCTATCAGCCCATTTAATGAATTGATGGGGGGCATCAGATCCCGCAGAGCATTCTGGAACCTGACTGGGTCATTCTCTGTGGATGAACACAAATCAGCTTGTCACCTATGTAGAAGGGATTGGTATGTCCGGATGGGCCTTCAGGACAAAATGACCAAACTATGACACCTCATCAATGGTAATCAGATCTTTATCTATGCCCTTCCCAAAGATCAGATCCACTCTGTGGCCTGCTTAATCCATGGGATCTGCTACAATCTGGGACAGTCCCAGTGTTTCCATAGATGACACCAGGTCCCTAATCTGCAAGAGTCAGTATCATTGTTGTGGATGTTGAAGTCCCCCAAAACAACTAGCCTGAGGTACTCCATAGCCCAACCCAATACCACCTCAAGCTGATTGGGCAGGCTGTCTGCTGTTGTGCAAGGTGACAGGTTCACCAGCCATACAGCCAAACTCTCAACAGCAACCCAGGCTAGACCAACACAATCAACACTGGAGATCTTCAGGGCGGAGGGAGCCCTGAAGGAGAAAGACCTTTCACAGTCTGTTTACAACGCAATTACAAGATCTTAAAGTGCAGCCTGTCACATCTTCCTAACACCCAATTTTTTTTTTTTGGGGGGGGGTTACATTTCATATTTTTCTGGGGTTTCCCTCAAGCTTGTAACCCCACCACCACCTGTTCCTGCCCCCATTGTTTTTTGATCCATGCTCCCTTTCCCCACTGTTTATTCAGTCTTTTCCCTGATAGAATCTATAGTCTTGGAAACATGGAAATGGAATTTAGGAAAATACCCACAAACTTCATACATGTAACAACTCTCTTTACAATATAATTTTTTTACTTCTTCAAGCATTAACATTCACACCAAGAAATCACAGTGTGCTAGTCAGAATATTTTGAACAGAAAAGAACAAAAGCCAGATTTGCCACAATAGCTCAGCAGAGATTTGCAATGCATCAACCCCTTGTACTACCTTTACACTAGAACTACTCAGTTTATTCTAATTTGCATCTCCATGATGTCCAAGTCTACACTTCTTTAAATTCAAGTGGGAAGAATAACATGTTTGAATGATGTCTCCATGGGAAAATTACTTGCCTGTGGAAAGCTAACATCTCGATAAATATTCCAAATGCAGAAATTTCTATGGAATATTCATCCTTGCTAAATTAGATTTCCACATGTAGACTTTAAAAAAATTAACAGTGGTATAAATTCAAACATGATTCTGACCAGAGGGAAATTCAAACATGAAGTCACTTGCTGATTAGAGCCACCAGGAAAATGCTAGCCACCAAGAGCTACCCAGTTTGGTGTAGGAGAGCCAGCCTGGTATAGTGGTTAAGTGTGCGGACTCTTATCTGGGAGAACCAGGTTTGATTCCCCACTCCTCCACTTGCACCTGCTAGCATGGCCTTGGGTCAGCCGTAGCTCTGGCAGAGGTTGTGCTTGAAAGGGCAGCTGCTGTGAGAGCCCTCTCCAGCCCCACCCACCTCACAGGGTGTCTGTAGTGGGGGAGGGAGGGAAAGGAGATTGTGAGCCGCTCTGAGACTCTTCGGAGTGGAGGGCGGGATATAAATCCAATATCTTCATTGTGATGCCAACCCCAACAATAATTGGCAGTAAGTTCTTAACAGGAAAGGGGGATCACCGGGGGGGGGGGTGCACTCTACCCGCAGGCTGGAATAAAGACCTTGGAAGGCTGGTTCTGGCCCATGGCCCGTATGTTCAACATCTCTGATTCAACGCATCCCCCCCCTTTGAAAAGAAAGATCTTCTGCAGCTACTTCATTCTACTGACAAAAAGATGAAATAATGAAGGAAAAGTAGTCTTTTAAACAAGCATTTAAAACAGTAAAATCATGCAAAATTAAAACTGAATGGCCATGAAATCATACATAAAAAAGCATAATATACTGCTGAAAAACTACAAATATAACAGAACACAGCAGTTACAGCAAACAGATTGGCAAAGGTGTTTAGCCAATTCCTGACTGAATTATTAAGAGTTTTCCTTATTCTTGTGGCAAGCCAGCCAAATTTTGCTAATTTGTATGTAACCTCAGGGTTCTTATCATCGAGAAGACTCTTAAGGAGTTGCAGTTTTTGAGAACTGGTAAAAGGTATGGCTGTGGAAAATGGAAGTATTTCACGATGATCATTATAAGCCTCACAGTCAAATATGACATGGACTAAAGAACAGTCCTCCAGTTACGGCCTTTCAACACAATATCTCAGTTCTCTTGCTTATAATAATGCTAGGGAGACAGTAAAGCAGAGAATATTGGTCATTGTCAGACAAGATGACCTTAATAGCACAATCAAATGGCGAGCTCTGACAGAACCACTCAACAAGGTGACCCCGATGCCCCACCTCAGAGGGGTGGCCAACGGTAGCTCTCCAGATGTTTTTTGCCTACAACTCCCATCAGCAGGGCTGATCGCTGGGGCTGATGGGAGTTTATTCATTTATTACTTTAAATTTCTATCCCGCCCTCTCCGCAAGTGGACTCAGGGCGGCTAACAACATTCATTTTTACAGATTAAAGCCAATAAAAGATAATTACAATTTAAATTTTGTTTTAAAAAAAAACATAAGAACATAAGAGAAGCCATGTTAGATCAGGCCAATGGCCCATCCAGTCCAACACTCTGTGTCACACAAGAACATAAGAGAAGCCATGTTAGATCAGGCCAATGGCCCATCCAGTCCAACACTCTGTGTCACACAAGAACATAAGAGAAGCCATGTTAGATCAGGCCAATGGCCCATCCAGTCCAACATTCTGTGTCACACAGCGGCCAAATATATATATATATATATATATATATATATATATATATATATATATATATATATATATATATATATATATATATATATATATATATATATACACACACACACACACACACACACACATACACACTGTGGCTAATAGCCACTGATGGACCTCTGCTCCATATTTTTATCTAACCCCCTCTTGAAGGTGGCCATGAAACATTTCATTTCATGGTGCCGTATCACTACAATATAATATAAGCGGTGATCATATAGTACTCTATAATGATGTAGGGTGGCAGCTCTCTCCCAGTTAGATCTCAAAGGCCTGTCGAAACAGTTCGGTCTTACAGGCCCTGCGGAAAGTAGAGAGATCCCACAGGGCCCTTATGGCCTCAGGGAGAGCATTCCACAATTCTGGTGCTGCCACCGAGAAGGCCCTAGCTCGCGTCAGCTGCAACCTAGCCTCCTTTGATCCAGGGATGGACAATAGATTTTTTGTCCCTGAACGCAGTGCTCTCTGGGGAACATGTGGAGAAAGGTGGTTCCGCAGATAGACAGGCCCCTGACCACAGAGGGCTTTAAAGGTCAATACCAACACCTTGAAACAGACTAAGAACACAATAGGTAGCCAGTGCAGCTCTCTCAGCACTGGCCGAATGTGCTCCCACTGGGGGAGCCCCATTAACAGCTGTGCCGCAGCATTCTGCACTAGCTGTAGTTTCCAAGTCAGCGTCAAGGGTAGCCCCATGTAGAGAGCATTACAGTGATCTATTCTTGAGGTGACCGCAGCATGGATCACCATTGCTAAGTCATCGTGCTCCAGGAAAGGGGCCAACTGCCGCACCTGCCAAAGATGAAAAAAGGCGGATCTAGTAGTGGCTGCTACTTGGGCCTCCATTGTAAGAGAGGACTCAAGGAGCACACCCAAGCTCTTGACCTTAGGGGCCGGTATTAGTGACACCTCATCAAGAGCCGGCAGAGGGATCTCCCCCCCTGGACCACCCTGGCTCAGGTAGAGAACCTCCATCATCTGAGTTGTAGGCAAAAAACATCTGGAGAGCTACCGTTGGCCATTCCCGCCCTACCTATACCGCTTAACAAATAATGAAATATATGCAATACTTATGTCCTATCAAACCTAAACCAATTTTACTGCTTTAACAACAGAAGATGCATCATTTATAACTTCCAGTTGAAAAACTGCAATATTTGACATATTTATGGAATGTAAAAATTATAAATGCTTTCATTTGTACAAGCAAAACTGCAAATATACCCAATACTTGAGAGAAAACTGCAAGTTTATACACCCTATGCCAGGGGTGACCAAACTTGCTTAACGTAAGAGCCACATAGAATAAATGTCAGATGTTTGAGAGTCACAAGAAATGAATGTCAGATGTTTGAGAGCCACAAGACAGGAAGGCAGGCAGGCAAATAGATGGGGGGAGGGAGAAGTGGAAAGAAAGCAACTTTAACTTTAAATACGTTCTCCAGACTACACACTAGTTTGTCTTGGATAAGTGATTTAAAGAGAGAAACGCCTTCTCCAAGCTGGCTGATGGGGCAGGCTTCAAGAGCCACACAATATGTGTGAAAGAGCCACATGCGGCTCCCAAGCTGTAGTTTGGCCACCCTTGCCCTATGCTATCTAAGCATGCGTACCTTGGGTTAAAGAGAGCTAAGTTCTCAACTTTCAACTTTCCTCTGAAGCGCTGGTGCAGTTTCTGCCCCTCAGGGATGCCAGTCTCCAGGTGGGACCTGGGGATCCCCCAGAATTAAATCTCATCTCCAGACCACAGATATCATTCCACTGGAGGAAATGCGGAGGAGGAGGAGGAGATTGGATTTATATCCTGCCCTTCACTCAGAGTTTCAGAGCAGCTTACAATCTCCTTTCCCTCCCTACAACAGACTCCCTGTGAGGCAGGTGGGGCTGAGAAAACTCTCCAAGAGCTGCTCTTGTGCAGAACAGCTCTGAGAGAGTTATGACTGACCCAAGATCATTCCAGCAGGTGCATGTGGGGGAGTGGGGAATCAAACTCAGTTCTCCCAGATGGGTGTCTGTGCACTTAACCACTACACCAAACTGGCTGATGTTGTGCAAGATGGACTCTATGGTATAGTGATGTCCCTAGTCCTCTCCAGGCCCAATCCCCAAATCTCTAGGACTTTCACAAACTGGATCTGGCAACCCTATCCCCACCAGTGGCCAGGGGGGATCTGGCCACACTATCTCACCTCCTCCTTACTTTTTTTCCCCCTCCCTCCTGCAAGGTAGGGCAACAAGCTACTTTTTACGCATTCCAGGGGTAAATGTGTCACAGGTCTGAAGGAGAGCTTAAAAGGTCAACCACACCAGGGCATAAGAACAACACAAGGCACTCAACTGTAGAAAAGCAATGAAAGCCCTGCATGCTCTCTTCGTGAAGATTAGGTATCCTTCTAGGTGCAAAAATGCATCTTGGATTTAAAAGCTGTATGTCTACAGCATGCTCACTTCTTCTTTAAAAACATTTCATTTCATTCATCCTAAAAGACAAAAGTATTTCACTTGAGTTTTTTTCAACATTCCCCTAAACTTCCAATTTTTCCATCAGAAAAAGGTGAAAAGACCTTTTTTAAAAAAAAAAAAAAAGGGGGGGGGGGGAGGAAAAACCTTCCTCACAATTTGTTTTCCCAGCCATAAGTCTCTAAGAACACCAGAACTAGCCTACGGCTGCGCAATTAAAAATTTAAAAAGAGAAACAAAACCTAATAACAGCAGCAGTTAAAAAGCAAAAAGTATATTTTGCAAAAATGCAGTTAAAATTATGTTTTAATCAATCAATCAATCAATCAATCAATTATGTTTTAAATACCAGTGCAGCTTAAGTTGACACCCACATGGTAGCACTTTTAGCTTTACATAATATTTAACAATGAACACAAAGTCAACAGCCAATTTCTGACTGATCATCATGCCAACCCTTAAAAAAAATCCTAAATAACCTTACTTCCAACATTGTAGCCCTACTAGAAGAACCTGTTCCAAACGCAATGAAACCTTCTGCATAAACCACTTCCCCAACCATACTATTCACTCAACCAGATCAAACTGAGATCCATTTTCTTCTCATTTACACCACAATGGTCAGAGCTATGTTGGTATTTTTAAACAAAAGGTTGAAATTCTCAAGCAAAATGATCTTTAGGACTCATAGAAAATTTTCTGTCATGCAGTGAAAACTGTTTACCTATTTAACGATATATATATATATATGAACCAAAGAGGGAAAAAACCACTGATTTTGCAGCATGCAAGGATACACAGTAGGCCCTGACCTGGATAGCTCAGGCAAGCCCAATCTCATCAGATCTTGGAAGCTACGCAGGGTCAACTCTGGCAAACACTTAGATGGGAGACCTCCTTGGAATACCAAAGCCAAAGGCAAGGGTAGGCTTTATTCAGCCACCACTCTGAATATCCTGTGTCCCCAATAGAGGTCAGTCACCACAGGTTGCCATAACTTCCAGATACACACACACACAATATAAAAACTCTACACACAAAAAGAAAGAATACACAGCAGTTATGGATTGTGATATTTTATGGAGTATAGAAATGTTTTTTTGAAAGTGATCAATAGGCATGGGCATGAACTGGGAAAATGGCGGTTAATATAGGTTCATAGTTAATTTTATTGCCCAAACTGATGGTTTGTGTTGGTTCCTGGTTCGTTTGATTTCCTGAACTGGTTCATGGAAACTTCCGGGAGCCCTAGAAACGCTCCCGGTTCATGGTTCGTTTGATTCAAGAGGTGTAGAACAGGCCCCTCATGAGTTCCCCAACCATATACTATGTCAAGCTCAACGGGAGTCTTCAGCAGGCTCGTCTCCACCCGCCCTCCAAGTATGACAAAGATAGGATTTGGAATGCCCAATTTACAGCCCCCCAAAGCAAGTGCCCCCAGGAAATCTCAGCTTCAGCTCTCACATCAACTAACTCTTCTCTCTTTGTGCTGCAAAGTGAAAGCAGCTGACTCAGGGTGTCTGTTCCCATACAGAGAATCAAGTTATGGACAACTGCTAGGAGCGTTTCTAGGGCTCCCGGAAGTCCACCCACAAAAATGAACCAAACAAACCACCAAGGAAAAAGGTGATTCATTTTCCAGTTTGGGCATGGTATGTCCAAAAGAACTGGTTTGAAATGAACCACAAGCAGGATCAGTTTGTGCTTGAACTATGGTTCATTTTTCAGTTCATGCATATCCTTGCTGACCTACTCTGAATCTTGATTTAGAAAGCTTGTAAATAGAATTATTTTAGAATCAGTCTGTACCCCAGAAAAGTAAGTTAACAGATTTCTGTCTAAATCCGCAAATGTTCTCCAAGTAACACAGAAATACTACATTCAGACTGAAGCAATTCTTCTAAAAAATAAAGTATACTATGTAAAACCAGCTGCATTTCCTCCCGCCCCCCCCACCCAGGGTAAGTGTTAAAAAATGCAACGAACCCCAGGCGATGGATCAGACGTAAGTCCAGAAGAACCTTAAAGGCAAACAAATTACTTCAGCATAAGCTTTTGTAAGCAGACCTTTCTTCAACAGATAAATATGGACTATATGACCATTTTACAGATTCCATTAAAAATCAAAGCTTCAAAGTATTTGTGGGGGTGAGGTTTGCACCAGAGAGAGACCTGTTGTAAACGCTTCCTTAATCATTCAGGTGTGACTCCTTTTATAATGGATTAGAACAGATGTAGCTGTTTCAGTCTCTCATGGGTCTCAAATTCTAGTTTAAAAAGCAATGAATTCATTGAGAGAATGAGGAAGAACCACTAACTGAATAAGATAAGCAGAATACGATAACTTCTAATCAAGAAAGGTGCAGTGTGTAACAGAACCAGTAAAGAGTATGTCACTTTCAACTACGAACACCTATAGTGAGTAAGGAAACCAAAGGCTCTGATCAAGCATGGAGGAGAGGTGCCATTCAGGCCCTTAATGAATCCTAATTTAGTCCTTTTTGCTTCAGATTCTATTAATTTTTAGTAAGAGCAACCATGAGATGAGCAAAGTCCCAGATCATTAAAATGTTCTCCTAGTAGTTTCTGATTTTTTTAGTAGGAGAGCAATAATTTTTAGGGCGCAGTCAGGTGATACGCATAGTGCATTCTGACCATGCCTCCAATTTGATCCAGTTTGGTGTGGAGAGCCAGTTTGGTGTAGTAGTTAAGTGTGCGGACTCTTATCTGGGAGAACCGGGTTTGATTCCCCACTCCTCCACTTGCACCTGCTAGCATGGCCTTGGGTCAGCCATAGCTCTGGCAGAGGTTGTCCTTGAAAGGGCAGCTGCTGTGAGAGCCCTCTCCAGCCCCACCCACCTCACAGGGTGTCTGTTGTGGGGGAGGAAGGGAAAGGAGATTGTGAGCTGCTCTGAGACTCCAGCCTTGAAAGGGCAGCTGCTGGGAGAGCCCTCTCCAGCCCCACCCACCTCACAGGGCGACTGTTGTGGGGGAGGAAGGTAAAGGAGATTGTGAGCCGCTCTGAGACTCTTTGGAGTGGAGGGCGGGATATAAATCCAATATCTTCTTCTTTCTTCTGTGTGTGCTGAGAAATTCTACCTAAACATCCACCCTTAAACCACTGCTCCACACACTCACCCCTTGCATGACTGTTCACATTATTACTGCACCGTAACCATGGAGCAGGCAGTCAGGCGGCATCTTTTTGTTTGTTTGTCATACATGCACATAAGCGTATGTTCAAAGCTCCAACTTTTTGACAGCTCCGCAATCCCTCTGCAAAGTACTGTGATCACTGGTTCCTATATAACTGTATTTCTCCACCAGAAATCACTCCTCACGACCCTGTGGTTGAACTCCGCTTATTCACATATTGCCAACTGTGGGCTTTTTTGTTTTGTTTTTTTAAAAGAGTGAAAATGGAAGAGAAGGTTCAGACTTCTCAAATGGCTTGACTTCACAACAGAATGTTCAGACATCCAGAAATGTGTGGTGAAACCAGAGGAATCCATAACACAGGACTTTCACGCCAGTCTAAGAAACCCTGAATCAGAGAGGGGTAAAAACAGTGAGACGACAACTGTGGGACAGGGTTGTCTAATTGTACATTTTAAATTCAGAGGAAAGCAGCGATGATATCTACATGTCTGATCATACCCTTTGATAAGCAACGAAGTCCTAGAGCTGACTTTTCTTTACAGTACTGATCCTCTTTTCCAAGATGCAACCTAAATCAGCTGTACCAAGAATATTCCAAAGCCTCACAATGGAGATACAGACGAGAAAGTAAAAGTGAATAGCTAGTGATTAGCACAAACATTAAATAATTTGTTTTTATACCATCAGTACTAGTATGGATATTTTTAATGTAATTTACATAACAGCTACCATCACTACTTTATGTATCACCCAGGACAACTACATACAACAAGGGAGAACAAAGATCAATGTATTACTACCTTTACTTTATGCTATTAAAGAAACAAAAAAAACTATAAACATGGCATGAATAGGTGATGGACTAGGCAAAATAAGGCTCACTGCCCCTTACAAGAAAAAGTATTAGAAGTATTAGAAGCCTTTTGAAGTGCCTTCAAAAGTATTAGAAAAAGTGAGTTTATACTAAAAATAAACCAGAGATCACAAACCTTTGAGTTAAATTAAAGTGAGGAACTGAAATTCAAAAGTAATTACTAGCCCAAACATACACTGTCCTTCCAACTACTTATCTTTTTTATTATTTGAACACAAGTCGGAGAACACATTTCTCTGGAAATCTCTGAACCAAATCTATTCATTATTTCTCAGAGGGCAAAAAGAATTTAAAACCCAACACAGTAGGCATACTACCAAGTCAGAAGTAATAACACTAGGAGTAAAGTTCAGTGGAAACCAGATTCCTGGAAATATAACTAACTAGCTAGTTACCCACTTAATAACCCACCTAACATCAGCAAAAAGCACATGTAATAAGACACTGGTGAGGCTAGATGGCCATCTGACAGCAATGAAGATCCTGTGAATTTAGGGGGAAGTGTTTGTGAGTTTCCTGCATTGTGCAGGGGGTTGGACTAGATGACCCTAGAGGTACCTTCCAACTCTGATTCTATAACACAATAAAGAACAGTACATAATGCCATGTTTTCTATTACTTTAATTGGGAAACAAGTCAAAAGATTTTTAAAGGGAAGGAAGAAATGGGCTACAGTATACTACAAGGCACTTCAAAAGGCTAAATAACAAGCAAAAAAGAAACAGGACCTTCCAAGAAACAGCAGATTGTACCATAGATAATCAAATAAAGAAAACCAAAACTTTCTACTAGTGAAATAGAAATTAGGTATAGGCAAAGGTGAAAGCAGGGTGGGCTGCTTTCGTGACACACAATCATAAAACTTCATAGACCTCCCAATTGTAGCTCATATAGACTAATGATTTGACTTATTTAATTTATACCCCACCCTATCCAAGAAGTGGGCTCAGGGCAGCTCATAATAAGACCCACCAAAGAATAAAAGCAGTAAAAACAATAAAACAGAAACAAAAACCCATGCCTTCTGTCAGGCAAAGATGGATACCTCATGACCTCCAACGAAAACCTCCAATGAAACAATGCACTGGAAAACAAAAACAAAGATCTATGTATTTTTTTTACCTTTGCTTCTCTTGGGTTAATTGTAACAGACTAATACAGATTTATAAAAGCCAAGGTATCAAGGAAATTTTTTATCTCCACTCTTATTTTTTCTCCTTTCCAATATATTTTAATCATTTAATATAAACTTTTAAAACTTTTTATCCTTACTTAAGATAACGTAAGAGCCGCATGGCCCAGGGTGGTAAAGTTACAGTACTGTAGCCTGAGTTCTCTGCTCATGACCTGAGTTCAATCCTGGCGGAAGCTGGGTTCAGGTAGCCGGCTCAAGGTTGACTCAGCCTTCCATCCTCCCAAGGTCAGTAAAATGAGTACCCAGTTTGCTGGGGGGAAAGTGCAGGTGACTGGGGAAGGCGATGGCAAACCACCCCGTAAAAAGTCTGCCGTGAAAATGTCGTGATGCGACATCACCACAGAGTTGGAAACGGCTGGTGCTTGCACAGGGAACTACCTTTACCTTTTTAAGATAACATGATAAATAAAAGTGATTTTTAATGGTAAATGCTCAGGAGCAAATCAAGTCCTGGGAAGATAGTAAAGGTGAAGGAATCAGCATTCAACGGTTACTATATTATCACTCCGTTTCAAGACAAGAAGATGGGGATAGATGAGTTATTACTTCAGCTAGACACAGAAGAACAAGTGAAAAAAATGTATGATTAAATGGATGCAGAATTTTAGAGAGCAAATACCTATACATCAATGGGAACGATGACGGGGAAAAAGAAAGCAAGTTTACAGTCAGATGTTAAAGAGAAAACTGGTAGAAAATGTGTTTCAGATGGTATATAACCCCAAAGGATGTTGAGAAAGTAGACAAAAACTACAAATGAAAATGCTGGAAATGTCAAGGCATAGATGGAAGCTTTTACAAGTGGTGGACTTGTAAAAAAGCAAAAATATATTGGAAGGAAGAACATGGAAAAATGCAAACCATATTAAAATTTAAATTTCCTATGAAACCTAAGAAATATGCTACTAGGTATACTGCCTAATAAATTACCAAAAAAGTTTGGAAGAGATATTCAAATACATGGTGACGGCAGCATGTTATTTACACAGCAAAATGGCAATCAGTCATTTAGAAGAACGGGAAAATAAACTTGCCGACCATGCAGTAACGGTAACATTAACAACCTATTTGAGAAACAGATCAATTATGAAATTTGAGGAGAGATGGAGTGTGCAAGCAGGAGACAAGTTCAGAATGAGAAATAGTTTAAAATTATATAAAAACTAGCTTGAAATATGTGCTTTGTTAAAGTATTTGACTATCTTTAATCCAGTTATAATACTTCTGGGTATTTAATTTTTTTTAATGTGTGTTTTAGGAAGGGTGTTTTGTTTTTGGAATTGGTCTTGTGATACAATAGCACAGTATCCAACCTTCACAAAGGTGTTTGAATAATACAAAGCATGTTGATGGGGAAAACTGATGAAGTGAATTTTAAAATATGACCTTTGTTGAAGTAATAAAAAAGATTGTAGTTTAAAATATGAAGTGAAAAATATGTACAACCTTTTTTTTCTCTACTGAAGGACCTCTGTAGAGCACGTTGGTGGTTCTGCCCTCAAGTTCCCGGATCACCAGGTTGCTGGGAGCAGGCCATGTAGAACCGCCCGTGTGAGAAGCAGTCCTCTGTTAAGTCACTTCCTGCCACCTTCACCGTCTGTTCCTGGGACTTGTTAATGGTAATAAGCAAAGCAGACCTTGAGGGAGAACTGTAGCTTCCTGGATTCAAAGCGGTTCCCCAATGGTATGAGTGGTAAGTGTGGTACAAGCACTAACTCTCCCCTGGGCACCGCCAGTGAACAATGTGGCCTCAGTGACATGGTGGATCTTGCTCAGGGTCAGGTATTTCAGATGGAGTGGGTCTTGCTCAGGGTCAGGTATTTCAGATGGAGTGGGTCTTGCTCAGGGTCAGGTATTTCAGATGGAGTGCGTCTTGCTCAGGAGTCAGGTATTTCAGATGGAGTGCGTCTTGCTCAGGAGTCAGGTATTTCAGATGGAGTGGGTCTTGCTCAGGGTCAGGTATTTCAGCACAGATGACTTTGTTGAACATGTCAGGGAATATGTGCTGCTCTAGCCACAGCAAGACGTGGGTGTGAGGCAGTCCCCGCTTTTGTCACTCCACAGAATACATGAAGCACTGCACTACTCCAAACAGACTGCCCTTGTTCAAGAGAGCCATCATCTTCTTTACCTTCAGATGGAATAGCCTGGCTATGATGTCATGACAATTATGGGAATTTTGCTCAGGGAGCAGTGCATCTGTGATATCTTTCAACCTGGGGTTACATGTGAAAGTGATGAACAGTTCTGGATGGCTGTGGTGGGGGATGTATGGCATGACATCTTGAGTCTGTTCATGCAAGTAGCAAGATCCCCCAGTGAAAGATGGTGGGAGCACCACCATTTGACCTAGCTGAGCAGCATCAGCATCCGGCCTCGCCACAGAAAGTAGCTGTCTGCTCTCAGCTGCACCTAGTTCTTCCAAATGTGCTTCAACCTCTCAATCTCTATTTTGGCATACATGTTGAACAAAAACCCCTTCTTTGGGGTAGTAAGAGGTGAGAGGAGTTGGGCTGAGGGAGGGGTGATGTTGTCAACAATTCTTCAGGTTCACAAGGGAGGCACACATCAAAATGGCTCTTAGAAAGCAGAAGTACACCAGGTGGTCTTAAGGTCCTTCATGTAGCTGTTGACATTGTGTAGCATCCTCTGCAGTTGTTTGACGTCAGGAATGCTGCTGCACCTCAAGCGCAGCTCCTTTCCATCCTTGCCCACAAAACAGACTTGCAAGAATGAGGTGCTGGCAGCAGACTTCCGACCAAGCGATACACCTGTCCCTGAACTTTGAAGGTGGGTAGAAAGCCATCTCATAGAACCTGCTTGGCCCCAAATGACGTCATGTTGAAGCATCCATTGTACTTATAATCATGGTCCATGAAACTCAGGGCAGCTGCCCCATCAGGCTATAGAGAGGCTCGGGCAGAGGTTTGAAAGGCGGGAGCTGCACCTTGCAATTCCTGCAACACATGCCGAAGGCCTTGTCCTTCTGCTTGAAGGTGCTGCAGTACTTGCACTTGTGCATCATGGTACCCTGAGCTACAGTGCTATCTGCCTCTTAAGCCAGATCAGGATCATATGCCGGGCCCGGGAGCCTTGACCATCCATGGCAGTGATCGCCTCGCCACTTGTGTTCCAGGATTGCTTTGTTTCCATCGAGGCTGTGCCGCTCTGTGCACCTCGGGGTGATCTTGCTGGTATTCGGCCACCGCTCCTTGGTGCACTGCAGGAATACTTTGTGCATATTTCTTTGCCGCATCCCTAAGCCGCTTCCTCATTTTAGCGTTAAGTGTATCTGGCACAATATTTGCCAGGAGCCTTCTTTGGGGTAGTAAGAGGTGAAAGGGGGAGTTGGGCTGAGGGAGGGGTGATGTGGTCAACAGTTCTTCAGGTTCACAAGGGAGGCACACATGGAAATGGCTCTTAGAAAGTTCCTGCATAATCTCCCCGTGAACATTTATAAACTCAGTTGCCAAACTGACTTTTACGAAAAATACCTAAATTCAGGAGTCTTGAATCACTGATTTTTTTTAAAACGCAGAAGACAGAAGTTCCCTTAAGACCAACTGTCTTCAACTGTCTGCAGTCTCCTTTTAACTGATTTTTGCCTCAGACCACAGCTCCACAGCTAACCAATCAGAGAGAGGGGTGTGCAAACAGGAAGCAGCCCGCCAGGCACACAGCAAAGCTTTACCCCTTTACAAAAACACATTTCACCCCTTGTCACCCCCTTATGAGTTCAATTACTAAAAATCCCTTCTTAGTTGGCACTAACATCATGGGTGGAATGTGCTGCCAGAATTATGGGTTTCTACGTCCAGGGGTTTGGCCTAGGCGTTGATGAGTCTGGACACCTGTTTTGCTATAGACAGATGTATTGCAATGCAGAAGCAGACTGAAAACAAGTTTTGAACACAATTATATTAAAACTTGCCCCCCATTTAAACACCCCGCTGGGGTGTTTAAGGGGGGGGTGAAGCCTGGAGCTCCCTTTGCTTGGGGTGTTTAAATGGGGTGTTTAAATGGGGGGGGGGAGGAATCACCTGCCTTTGCCTTCTCTCCACCAGGCAGAGAGAAGGCAAAAGGAGCTCCCTTTAAACGCACCGGCGGGGGGTTTGATCGTCTGGCTTTGCCCTCTCCCCGCCAGGCAGAGAGAAGGCAAAGGGAGCTTCCAGGCCACGGAAGGAAAAAGTTTGGGAAACCCTGATATATGCAATAAAATTACGTCATTCTCCTCTTTATATCCCCTATTACTTTGTGTTCTAAAATAAAAAAACATATATACCACAATAAAAAAACAAAAACACCTTGGCAATAAGAACAATTATGAAATTAGCAAAACAAAACTTCACAACATAATAATCCTACATTCAATAACCAGCGACTGGGAGTGAACTACAAATACAGATTCCAACAAAAAATGGAGCCATAGTTATATGGACATGTCTCTTTGGGGGAGGGACATGCACTGGACCTGACACAGTAATAAAAAAAGACATGGGGGGGGGGGAGAGAAGATTAACATTTCAGGAAGTGGGCTTTGATAACTTGTTTCCTGAGCCATAACAATTTTCAGTTATTTCAAAATCAAGAATCAAGAATAATTTCAAGTTATTTCAAAATCAAAAACCATTTCAAAATCAAGAGTAAGGAAAACCATTAACATGTCACAATCCATTAACGTTTCCACAGTATGGATGCTTTGAATCTGAAAGGCAAAACACACCAGAAGTCTGACATTTCTTCCCAATAGAAGGCAGGGTATACGGGGGGGGGGGGGGGGGGGGGCAAACTGTGGGTCAGAGCTACATATGAACATATGAAGCTGCCTTTATACTGAATCAGACACTTGGTCCATCAAAGTCAGTATTGTCTTCTCAGACTGGCAGCGGCTCTCCAGGGTCTCAAGCTCAGGTTTTTCACACCTATTTGCCTGGACATGTGGCTCTTTCACACACATTGTGCGGCTCTTAAAGCCCCTATCGCCCTGTTGGTTGTCTTGGAAGAAGGCTTTTAAAGTTAGTTGCTTTCTTGCCACCTCTCCCTCCCATCTATTTGCCTGCCTGCCTGCCTTCTTTCCTTTCCTCCTGTCTTGCAGCTCTCAGACATCTAACATTTATTCTATGTGGCTCTTATGTTAAGCAAGTTTGGCCGCCATGGGATACCTTCCTCATAACCTTAAATATCAGTGCCACCACTGGAAGGGGTGCAACAATAATAACAAACTATCTCAGGGCTAAAGGAAAAGAAAGTTCCGCAGGTGCCCGAATCGAAAAAAAGATTTTGAGAGTCAAGGAGCAACCGCAGAAGTCCTGTCACTAGAGGGTACAGGAACTTCTTTACTCTTAGCTTAACTATCAGAATGGTTCACATAGGAATAAGCGGTGTTATGGTTTTAATGCTAAGAACTTTGCACCGGGCACTTTGAAAACAGAAGAGATACAGCTCCGTTTGGCACGATAAGACACTGAAGGCCTTTTGTTCAGCATCAGAGGAAGAGCTGAACCTCCTCTCCGTTTAGCCTTCAGGACATCAAACATTTCTAGTCTTGGAGAGGAGGAAGAAACATTTAAGGTTACATTTCTAAAATGCTATAACACAAAATATGTCTTCTATTTGTAAAAGAAGCCAGCAAGCAATTTAACTGAAAATTCAACAGGCTTCAAAGACAGCCGTAAGGAGCGTACGGCAATAATCTAACGTTGTTCAGATAAAGGATAACTGTGGCAATCTTTTTCACGACATGATTAATTGGGTCGTCAGATAGCAAAGGTGAAAGTGAGGTGCCCTAAACTGTGCCGAATTATGCACATACATACAAATTTTAGATAAAGCTTCCTTAGCTCTGAAATGTAATCCATACAGCATTTTAAGGTGAAGTTTCATGTTCCGTGGTTGCCTAGTTTGTCTAATTTTAAAATTTTGTTATTCAGAGTACTATTTTTATTTTTCTAGGATAAGCACATTAGCCTGAATAGCCTTGGCTATTGGAAAGAAACCAAGGTTGGCCATGGTTAGTACTTGGACAGGAGGCCACCAAGAAAGACTTCAGTTGCTAGGCAGCGAAGGCAATAATGGCAAACAACCTCTGCTCATCTCTTGCCTTGAAAACATAAGAACATAAGAGAAGCCATGCTGGATCAGGCCAATGGCCCATCCAGTCCAACACTCTGTGTCACGTAAGAACATAAGATAAGCCATGTTGGATCAGACCAATGGCCCATCCGGTCCAACACTCTGTGTCACATAAGAACATAAGAGAAGCCATGTTGGATCAGACCAATGGCCCATCCAGTCCAACACTCTGTGTCACATAAGAACATAAGAGAAGCCATGTTGGATCAGACCAATGGCCCATCCGGTCCAACACTCTGTGTCACATAAGAACATAAGAGAAGCCATGTTGGATCAGACCAATGGCCCATCCAGTCCAACACTCTGTGTCACATAAGAACATAAGAGAAGCCCTGTTGGATCAGACCAATGGCCCATCCAGTTCAACAGTCTGTGTCACACAGTGGCGGGAAAAAACCCAGGCATCATCAGGTTCATCAGTGGGGCCAGGACACGAAAAGCCCTTCCACTGTGCCCCCTCCCCAAACACCAAGAATACAGAACATCACTGTCCCAGACAGAGAGTTCCAACATTACACTGTGACTAATAGCCACTGATGTTAATTACCCCTTGGGTAAAGAAGTACTTCCTTTTATCCGTTCTGACACGACTGCTCAGCAATTTCACTGAATGCCCACAAGTTCTTGTATTGTGAGAAAGGGAGAAAAGTACTTCTTTCTCTGCCTTCTCTATGGCATGCATAATCTTGTAAACCTCTATCATGTCACCCCGCAGTCGACGTTTCTCCAAGCTAAAGAGCCCCAAGAGTTTTAACCTTTCTTCATAGGGAAAGTGTTCCATCCCTTTAATCATTCTAGCTGCCCTTTTCTGCACTTTTTCCAATGCTAGGATATCTTTTTGAGGTGCGGTGACCAGAATTGTACACAGTACTCCAAATGAGGCCGCACCAGTGATTTATACAGGGACATTATGATACCGGCTGATTAGTTTTCAATTCCCTTCCTAATAATTCCCAGCATAGCATTGGCCTTTTTTTTTAATTGCAGTCGCACACTGTCTCGACATTTTCAGTGAGTTATCCACCACGACTCCAAGATCTCTCTCTTGGTCAGTTTCCTCCAGTTCACACCCCATCAACTTGTATTTATAGTCAGGATTTTTGGCCCAATGTACATTACTTTGCACTTGGCAATGCTGAACCTCATTTGCCATGTTGACGCCCACTTGCCCAGCCTCAACAGTTCCCTTTGGAGCGCCTCATAATCCTCTCTGGTTCTCACCACCTTGAACAATTTAGCGTCATCTGCAAACTTAGCCACTTTCCTGCTTACTCCCAACCGCAAATCATTAATGACATTGTGGTTCTGGGGTCACCATGAGTCACTTGCAACATGAAGGTACACAATAATTATTAGGATAAAAGTAAAAACACTTTGTTTTCTGAAGTACTACTTTTACTGAAGTGTAAGTAGCTTTTGGTAACTGGCACTTGTTAAATGCTATATGACCAGCGTCTGATTTTAATCCTGTGCACAGCCATGTCATTTTAATAGATTTCTTGGACATTTCTATTCCACTTTTCTCCCCAATTGGGACTTCAAAGTGGCTTACAACACCTTCCTCCGCTCCATTTTATCCTGAATAACCTTGTTAATTAGATTAGGCTGAAAATGTGTAACCAGAAAGTTCTATGGATGGGGGAGAGGGGATTGAACCTCAGTTCTCCAGATCCCAGTCCAACATTCTAACCACTACATATCCTGCTACACATACTGGATTATTTATTTTTATAAGTTTAAAGTCAATAGTTCAATCTTGCCTATATAGGCAAGTCTAGGGATTTGAAGGCTGGCAAAAAAAAAACAACCACCCCATTGGCCAGTTTCAAATCACTTATCCAAGCCAAGCCAGCCAGCGGCTTGGAGAATGCACTTAAAACTGCTTTCTTTTCACCTCTTCCTCCCCATCTAGTTGCCTTCCTGCCTGCCTTCCTGTCTTGCAGCTTTCAAACATATGACATTATTCTATGTGGCTCTAATGTTACGCAAGTTTGGCCACCCCTGCTGTAGACATATACAGCTCTTAAATCCAAGATGCATTTCTGCATCTAGGAAGATACTTAATCTTCATGAGGGGAGGCATGCAAGGCTTTCGTTGTTTCTCAAAAGTGACACACCTTCTGTTGCCCTTCTGACCTGATGTGGTTGACTTTTTCACCTCTCAAAGCACTGCGACACATTTACCCACACCTGGGGGGGGGGGGGAGTAGTTTATAGCCCAACCTTGCAGGACTGAGGAAAAAAACAGAAAGATGCTGCACCAATACCTCAAAAAAACAACTGAAAGCGTCGCTGAAAACGTAGCTCTCACTAGCCACATAGCAAAAATTAAGGTCCATGGGCTAAATAGGGTGCATCAGCTTGCAGTTTTCTCTCAAATACTGGGCATATTTGCATTTTGCTTGCACAAAATCAAGGCATTTATAACTTTCAGATTCCATAAACACACCAAATATTGCCGTTTTATATGCTAAGTAAGTTATACATGAAGCGCTTTATGTTCTTGAAGAAATAGTTAGTTCAGGTTTGACAGAATAATAACTATTACTTACATTTCAGTTCCCCCCCCCCACAAATTTCAGGTTTTCCCTGAAAAAAATATAGGGGGGGGGGACCTCCTCCCACGATGGCTTCAAAATTTCTGAAAAGTTTACATCTTTGTGCAAGTCATCAAGGATATGTAATGCTACTTATCCATACAACCTTGACACAATCTCCAGGTGAGGGCTGGAGATCATTCAGAATTACAACTGCTGTCCAGATGACGGAGAAGAAGAAGAAGAAGAAGAAGATACTGGATTTATATCCCGCCCTCCACTCCGAAGAGTCTCAGAGCGGCTCACAATCTCCTTTACCTTCCTCCCCCACAACAGACACCCTGTGAGGTAGATGAAGATATTGGATTTATATCCTGCCCTCCACTCCAAAGAGTCTCAGAGCGGCTCACAATCTCCTTTACCTTCCTCCCCCACAACAGACACCCTGTGAGGTAGATGAAGATATTGGATTTATATCCCCCCCTCCACTCAAAAGAGCCTTAGAGCGGCTCACAATCTCCTTTACCTTCCTCCCCCACAACAGACACCCTGTGAGGTGGGTGGGCCTGGAGAGGGCTGTCACAGCAGCTGCCCTTTCAAGGACAACCTCTGCCAGAGCTACGGCTGACCCAAGGCCATTCCAGCAGGTGCAAGTGGAGGAGCGGGGAATCAAACCTGGTTCTCCCAGATAAGAGTCCGCACACTTAACCACTACACTAAACAGCTCCTCTTGTGGGGGGGAGTGAATGCCTTCACTTGGGTAGATGGGAAGACAGCAAGGCTGGGGGACACTCACACAGAGGCCTTTAGTGGTACCTTTCCATTTGGTGGGAAATTCCTGCAGATTCTGTGGTGGAGTTTGAGGAGAGCATACAAGTTAGGGCATCAGAGCAGGGTCTGCCAGACAGAAGTTCTTGCTGTGGAAGCTGACTGGGTGATTTTGGACCAGTCACAGACTTCCAGCCTAACCTGCCTCATGGGGTTGTTGTTCAGATCAAAGAGGAGAGAAGAGAATGATGTAAGCTGCTTTGGTCTCTCCCACACTGTGAAGAAAGACCGCCTTTTTCCTATGTAGAGGCAGCAGGGAAGGGGAAGGTGATGGAAACCTGAAGTCAGAGGGGCAGATAAAGGGATGGTTCCACCTTGGGGTTAGCTACCCTACACCTGGCTGCTTGCTACTGTTCAGCCACCACGGCAGCCACTGTGGCACAGGAGTTAGGACTTCAGAGTGGGATCTGCCAGATCCATGTTCTTGCTGTGGGTGATTTTGGACCAGTCACAGACTTGCAGCCTAACCTGCCTCACAGCATTATTGTTCAGATCACACGGGAGGGAAAGAGAATGATATAAACTGCTTTGCCTCCCCCACCCCACACTGTGAAGAAAGACTCATTTTCCTATGGAGAGGCTGCAATGGGGGTAAGACAATGGAAACCTGAAGTCAGAGAGGCAGATAAAGGGAAGGAGATAAGCTGCCAACTCCAGCTCAGAAAATTTCTGGGGATTTAAGGGGTGCAGCCTGGAGAGGGTGGGGTTTGAGGAGGGATAGGACCTCAGACAGGTACAGTACCATTTCCTCCTGGGGAACCACTGGAAATCACTCTGATCACTCAGATTTACAATTGCTCTCCAGATGGCAGAGATCAGCTCCCCTTGAGGTGTGTGTGTGGGGGGGAAGAGTCAATGCCTTCATTTGGGTGGGCAGGAAGACAGCAAGGGTGGCGGGCACTCGCTTAGAGCCTCCTTCTAGAACCTGTGGTATTTTTCTTCACAACGGGCCTTACTCCTAGTGTGTCATAAAAAGTAATTCAGATAGCAGAGATACAAACTTTATAAAGGACACAAACACAACTAAAGGGTTTTTTTTACTTAAAATACAAACATGTTTAAAACAGTAATACTCGTGCAATATGTGCCCCCTTGCCCAACTGGTATGGAGCTTTGGGCTGGGATGTCATCAATATGCAGATGACATCCACCTATATTTGCTGTTGGACGACCGGTTGGCTACGGTTCCACCAACTCTGGCTGAGGGTTTGGAGGCCATGGTGGGCTGGCTAAGGAAAAGCAGGTTGAAGCTGAACCCATCAAAGATAGAGGTTCTGTGGTTGGGGGGAGTGGGGTTGGAGCTGGAGTGTAGACTGCCGACTCTTGACAGGGTGCTACTAACACCAGCGCCTACCATCAAGAGCTTAGGAGTAACACTTTCGCTTTCAATGAAAGCCCAGGTTACATACGTTGCCAAGATGGCATTTTTTCATCTTTGTCAAGCCTGGCAGCTAGATCCCCTCCTATCTCACTCGGACCTAGCCACAGTAATCCATGTGATGGTCACCTCCAGACTAGACTACTGTAACTCGCTCTATGCTGGCCTACCCTTGAGTCTGATCTGGAAGCGTCAACGGGTCCAGAATGCGGCAGCGTGAGACCTGACAAGAACACCACGGACAGCACATATTCTACCTGTGCTGTGCTGTGCCAACTACACTGCTTGTCGGTCGAGTACCGGATTAGATTCAAGGTTTTGGTTATGACCTTTAACCTTGGAATTGTAAGCCGCCCTGGACCGTTATGACCTTTAACCGCCGTTATGACCTTTAGCCTTGGAATTGTAAGCCGCCCTGAGCCCACCTTGGTGGGGTAGGGCGGGATATAAATCGAATAAATAAAAAATAAAATAAATTAAGGCCTTGAGCAGTCTGGGACCGATATATCTATGGGACCACCTCCTCCACTATATCTCTGGAAGGGCACTGCGCGCCACTGGTTGAAACCTGCTGGTGATCCCTGGTCCAAAAGTGGTCCAGCTGTCCTCAACAAGGGCCAGGGCTTTTTCAGTCCTGGCCCCGACTTGGTGGAACGCTCTGCCAGAAGACATCAGGGCCCTGTGGAATCTTTTACAGTTTCACAGGGTCTGTAAGGCATAGATGTTCTGCCAAGCCTTTGTATAAGGACAGCGACGGTTGCCGTGCTGGCACCTTTTCCTCTCCACCCCCTCTTGGGAGGATCCCCCCACCCCTGACGTGAGGTAATGACTGAATAAGAGCACTTCAAAGACATCATCAGGGTTTGTAATTTTTAATATAACTGATTTTTATATGTGTGTTTTTAATGTTGTTCATCAAATGTAAACAACAACAACTTAACCGTCTTTGATAGCTGACATCCCCCCCCCCCCCCGCAAATCTACTCAAGCGTGGCAGTGGCTCTCCATATAATGTCCCCCTTTGGTTGTGGGTTTACAGGTTAAAGTGCTCACTCAGGCACCCCTTCTCAGTTCCACTGAGCTGGCTCAAAACATCAACTGCTTATTTGCAAGGGGACAACACCCACAACAAAAAAAACTGCAGCTAACGTACAAAACTGGAACTGAAGCAAAAGCTCCACCAAAGCTAAATCACACAGATATCATGAGAGAGCAGACTATTCCATTACACACACACACACTCGAAATAAATATACCGCACTCCAGGGTCTCAGGTTTTTTTACAGGGTGGTTTGAGATGGGAGAAGCTCGAAGGCCCATTGGAGATAATGGGAGTCAAAAAAGCCAACTGATTTGCATGTCCTCCGCTGAAATACATTGCAGCATAAAAAAAAAAAGTTGCGAAGAAAATGTGGAATGGATTTTCCATTAAGGTGTCTTGGCCCAAACAGACTACTCTGAGAATGGAAAATCCATTCCACATTTTATTTGCAATTTTTTTTAAATGTGCAATGTATGAAGCCCAGAGGAGCTTCTGGCTGGAGAAGCCTGCAAAGATAAACTGAGAAGTTCAGAAGCCCCATCTGTATAGAGTTTGGAAGGGTGAGGGGGCAAGCAGGGGGAGAAAAGAGCTATGGATGGATTAAAGCCCTGGTCAGGCCTTCTGCCCCACAGGCCATAATTATTACACCCTTGGTCTACAGCTTATTCCTTTCACCACAGACCAGAGTTCTCTTCAGAGCTCAACCCCTTTTAACTAGCAAGCATTCTTCTTTTCCTAAGAAGCAATAACCCTTGTCCTACTTGTCTAGAATGGGAGTTACAACCAAACAACCCAGCCACCCTTGCCAAATCTCTCTTCCATTGCCGTTGTCTGTGTAATGTTAGCTTTCTAGACTTAGAATCACAATTCTCCCTCAGAGTAGTTCTTATTCAACTGGGGCACTGGTGGCCAAACTTGCTTGCCATAAGAGCTACACAGAGTAAACATCAGATATTTGAGAGCTGTAGGACAGATGGAAAAATAGATGGGGAAGGGAGAGGTGGAAAGAAAGCAACTTTAACTTTAAATGCATTCTCCAAGCTGCTGGCTGGCTTGGCTTTGAGAAGTGATTTAAAGAGAGAAATGCTTTTTCCAAGCTGGCCAAAGGGGTAGTTGGGGCTTCAAGAGCCACATAATATGTGTGGAAGAGCCACACATGGCTCCTGAGTCACAGTGCCACCCCTCAACTACGGCAAAGGATTCTCTTCTCTTAGAAGATCTTGTCTAATCCTGTCTGAACCACTGACTTCAGCTGTCTCTTTCTCTGTCAGAAGCCAACTCCCTGGCTTGCTGACTCCAGAGGAAGAGCTTTTGCCCTCCAGTACACAGCTGATCATATACTTTTTCTCAGCTGACACCAGCCAATCAGGGAGCATGTAGAGCAGCCTTTCAAATAAGTCCTCTTTACCTCCCAGGATCTCTGAAATAGCAGTGTTTAAAAACTTGCTTTTCATGTGCAATCCGTCCCAGCTCCTTTTGATTAGGAACGCTGAGGAGTATGCGTTTTGCCCTGAAGGATGACTGGGGGGGGGGGGGGGGGGGGCGGGGAGAATTACATGAAAGAGAGATGCAACAGGGCAGGCATCCTGCATCTAGAATAAGAGTAGGTTTTTACACACCACTTTTCTCTATTTAAACAGTTTCAAAGCAGCTAACAATCACATTCTCTTCCTCGCCTTCGAACAGGCACCTTGTGAGGTAACTGGGGCTGAGAAAGTTCTGAGATAACTATGACTAGCCCCCAAGTCACCCAGCAGGCTTCACGTGGAGGACTGGGGAATCAAACCCAGCTCTCCAAATTAGAGCCCACCGCTCTTAACCATTACACCACACTAGCTCTCATGGCTCTACCCGAATCAGATACAAAACTAGATCCTGACCACTGCAATACGCCTTGTGGAAATAAAGTCTTGTTTAACTTGAGAGAGTCTTCACAAGTTCTTACCCACCCGCCTGGCTCTCTGGCATGCTACTGGACGATCCCCTTGAGAGATTGGCTTCGGGCAACCATCTTAGAGAAAGGGGGGGCTTGATTTTATCCAAAGTAGTTGCGGTGACCAGGAAAAAATAGGGGGAGGACACTGTCTAGTCTTGCCCGCAGTGTGATAAGAGACCACAACAAATTATCGCGACAGCGTATGTCAAACTTCTTTTTAGGTACCACAGACAGATAAACGCGGGTACAGAAGACATTAGCTGATATAATTTTAACGACCAATTGAAGAGGACATACATTTAAGTTACACAGGACGCATTACAATAAAGGTAATGGCACAGACGGGCTCTTAGCACTAATCGCATTTTATAGCCCAATCCAGTGCCAAAATTTAAGTGCTTAGGATAGAAAATATTAACTAGGAAAGAATGCTACCAAAAACATGGCCTCGCAGTTATGCTGCAAGCAGAGGTCATGGCACTATGTTAGCCACTCAGGTGTGGTTGAAATGCATTCTACATCTTTCCAATCGCTAATCCCAACAGATAGCAACAATTACCTATAACGAATGTCCGGAAGGCTCTTCTCCCCTTCTAGGAATAGACATATGATGCTTATGACTTATTAGCTACACCAAAATTATACAGGGCAATAGGACAACTCTCTATATTTTACCAGCACAATCTGGTGCTGATAGCGCCACTGTGCTTGAAAGGGGCTTATTTCAAAGTAAGCACGCACAGAACTTCAGTCAACATTGCACACTCTTCACAAAAGGATTACTATAAACAACTAATCATTTCATAACCGGGATCTACAAAATGCATACCTTGAATATGTTGGTCTTAAAGGTGCTACTGGGCTAAACTCTGTTGAGCTCCCTGCTAATAGTAAAACCCACTAACAGGGCCAATCACAAAGGAGTGGTGGCGTCTGCAAATGTAAATGTGCTTGCTGCAGCCATGCTTTATATAAAATACAAGCTTAAAATACCGTATATGAAAAGCTGCCCTGAAATTTTGCAGCTGTAAGCATCCAGGCTGGTAGAAGGCGCTGACGTACTGCACAGTGACAAGAATATGTACGTACAACACCTGTTTATCCTCACTGCCAGTGTTTCAAAATTTTGAATTGTGCAGCTATAGGCATTTGAGCAGGCAGAAGGCGCTGACACGGGGACAAGAATATGTACATAAAACATCCCTTTATTCTAGTGCCATTCCATGGTTTTGAATCCTACACCATCGTTCTCTAATATAATAAACCTTCTAAAGTAACAGATCCAGAGTAGATGATAATACCACAATAGTCCCTTCCTGACATTCCCCTTTAATTTCTGTATGAGTGAAGCAGGAATGCTGGCTTGAATGTAGGTGACCGTCAGGCACACAGGTCATTCTACTGGTTCAGCTATGCCACATATCCGTGCTGCACGTTATAGCATCTACAGCGCCTTTTTCCTTTTAGGAAGCCAGCTCGAAACAGCTTACATAGAAAAATGGTCCAGACCTCACATCCCCAATCTTTTTGAGTCTGAACGAGGGTGGTGGGTGGTACAGCCACAAAATAGCCACCACGGGAGGTGAACCCATATACGCAGAGGAAACCAGGTGAATGTGAGAAAAGGGGTAATTTCAAAAACATATGTCAGAAAAGAGGAGAGAGAGAAAACCAAAACTGTGGTAGCAGCTGCCACCAAAACATATTTCAACCCGTGCAGCCAATCAGATCTCTAATGACCAATAAGAAGCCTTGCTAAGCAAGAGCCTCAACTGGCTCCATCCGCTTTCTAAGAAATACTTTGCAGTCATTAGGAAAGATTATGAAGTGGCACCCTTGGATGCCATGTTTGGTGTAGTGGTTAAGTGTGCGGACTCTTATCTGGGAGAACCGGGTTTGTTTCCCCACTCCTCCACTTGCACCTGCTAGCATGGCCTTGGGTCAGCCATAGCTCTGGCAGAGGTTGTCCTTGAAAGGGCAGCTGCTGGGAGAGCCCTCTCCAGCCCCACCCACCTCACAGGGTGTCTGTTGTGGGGGAGGAAGGGAAAGGAGATTGTGAGCCGCTCTGAGACTCTTCGGAGTGGAGGATGGGATATAAATCCAATATCTTCATCTACCTCACAGGGTGTCTGTCGTGGGGGAGGAAGGGAAAGGAGATCGTGAGCCGCTCTGGGACTCTTCGGAGTGGAGGGTGGGATATAAATCCAATATCTTCATCTACCTCACAGAAGATGAAGAAGAAGAAGATGAAGATATTGGATTTATATCCCGCCCTCCACTCCGAAGAGTCTCAGAGCGGCTCACAATCTCCTTTACCTTCCTCCCCCACAACAGACACCCTGTGAGGTGGGTGGGGCTGGAGAGGGCTCTCACAGCAGCTGCCCTTTCAAGGACAACCTCTGCCAGAGCTATGGCTGACCCAAGGCCATTCTAGCAGGTGCAAGTGGAGGAGTGGGGAATCAAACCCGGTTCTCCCAGATAAGAGTCCGCACACTTAACCACTACACCAAACTGGCTCTCCAGGGTGTCCCCCCAGGACAGACAGGGTGTCTGTCGTGGGGGAGGAAGGGAAAGGAGATTGTGAGCCACTCTGAGACTCTTCGGAGTGGAGGGCGGGATATAAATCCAATATCTTCATCTACCTCACAGGGTGTCTGTTGTGGGGGAGGAAGGGAAAGGAGATTGTGAGCCGCTCTGAGACTCTTCGGAGTGGAGGGCGGGATATAAATCCAATATCTTCATCTACCTCACTGGGTGTCTTTTGTGGGGGAGGAAGGGAAAGGAGATTGTGAGCCGCTCTGGGACTCTTCGGAGTGGAGGGTGGGATATAAATCCAATATCTTCATCTACCTCACAGGGTGTCTGTCGTGGGGGAGGAAGGGAAAGGAGATTGTGAGCCACTCTGAGACTCTTCGGAGTGGAGGGCGGGATATAAATCCAATATCTTCATCTACCTCACAGGGTGTCTGTTGTGGGGGAGGAAGGGAAAGGAGATTGTGAGCCGCTCTGGGACTCTTCGGAGTGGAGGGCGGGATATAAATCCAATATCTTCATCTACCTCACAGGGTGTCTGTTGTGCGGGAGGAAGGTAAAGGAGATTGTGAGCCTCTCTGGGACTCTTCAGAGTGGAGGGCGGGATATAAATCCAATATCTTCATCTACCTCACAGGGTGTCTGTTGTGGGGGAGGAAGGGAAAGGAGATTGTGAGCCGCTCTGAGACTCTTCGGAGTGGAGGGCGGGATAGAAATCCAATATCTTCTTCTTCATCTTCATGTTGGGGACTCCTGGTCCAGACTATCACAGATTAAAAACCAAATATGCAAATGTATTAATAAATACGTTTAAAACTAATCAAACTACATATCCAGTAATCTAAGATAACTAACGGACAACCTAGCCAAAACCCACCGTCAACAGAACCATATTAAACATCCCACAGATGGGAAGGAGGATGCTATTCCAAGCCTTGGCCAGCAGACCACTGAACGGCTATCAGAGGGCTGCTAGCATACTAATCCTCCTATGAATGGGGACAAAGTATAAAAGTTGACCTGATGAATTCAGCTGGCCAACAGACAGCTTTCTTTTGGAGACACAGGTCCCAGGCTGTATAAATCAACACTTTATGTTGGACCTAGATATATACCAGCAGTCAATGCAGACACTTAAGTCTACTGTAGCATACTGAAAACATGTCTTGTTTAAAAGATGAGCTGCTGCACTTTGAACCAATGATTTTCCAGGTTGTCTTCAACGGCAACTACAGGTACAGCTGCATGCTGTTGCCAACCTACGTCTAATCTCCCGTATAATTCATGCCACATAAAAATGCCTATGCTCCCAATCAGGAATGGCCTAACAGCTTTACACCAAATAGGAAATTAGCGTGGTCTAATTTAGGAAGTCCTTCTGACATATATCCAAATCGATATGCTAACTGAAGTGACATTTTCCTATTTAGATAATGAAGCTAGTCCCCACTCCCAACCAGAATGCCTGTAGAAAAAAAACACATTTCCAGGGCAGGTTACACACAATGCTGCATTATAGCAAATCAGATCAGTCTATCACAGTCAGTATTGTCTACTCTGACAGGCAATCATTCTTCAGGGTCTCAGCTACAGATCGTTCATGTGACCTAGTACCAGATTCTTTTAATTGGAGATGCCCTGTAATAGAACCTGGGTCCTTCTAAATGAAAAGCGCATTCTCTACTACTAAGTTATAGTTTTATTTTATGTATCCATGCGCACATATCTGTAAAATACTTCAAGTAAAAAAACTAAAAAATCTTGGAAGTTACAGGTATTATAAATTGAAAAGAGAAGCACAATAAAGAAAATGTAATCTCTTACAGCAATAAAATGATGTTTAAATAGTAAACTGACAAACTAAGAATTACACCGGAATGTTAAAAAAAAATAAAAAGAAGAATAAGAAGACTGGAAGTAGACAGAGGATGAGCCGTACATACAAATACTAGAGTTCTGTATTTTGGAGGAACTTCAGATATTTTGGCAACAGTTTTTAAGGTAAGCTAATTATTCCAGGATACTGCACAGCTGCTCCCAAAAAGTCGACTGAATCTAATGAAGCTTGAAGACAAACAATCACATACATGCTTTTGCTAACATTTAGCCCCTTCAATTGGAGCATTTGGCTTTAAGCCACTGGCATCTCAAACCCCAAATCCCCTTAAGCACACAATGTGTAAACTGTATTACAATCAAAGATGAAGCCTATGCAGTTATTTCCACAGTAATTTCACATCCCAGTCCGAAGATCTGACAGCATTAGTGACTGCAGCTCTTTTTCTCACTTTATCCCATTAGAAAAATGGGGGGGGGGGGAGCTGATTGCAATGAGTCCCTGTGAAAAAGGGGATTCCCCAAACAGGGTAGCCGCCCTGAATCCGCTTGTGGAGAGGGCGGGATAGAAAACTAAAGTAATAAATAAAGAATAAGTCCAGAACAGAGTTTGTGAGATAGCCGACATAAATGGGGAGACTCTGGGTTCCCACAGCCCTGCAATCTCAACACCGGAAATTGATCCATCCATGTAGAACAGTCCTCACTGGATACATGCTGTTAAATTAAGTTTGGAGCAATACATTCATGGAAGAAAACATGTATATTAACATTTATGTAGTACATTTTTATCCTGCCTTTTCACCAAATTCAGAGAGGTACATAAGATTCTCCACTCCTCCATCTTATAGTCTCAACAACCCCATAGGGCAGGGATGTCAAACATGTGGCCTAGGGGCCATATCAGGCCCCCAAAGGGTTCCTATCAGGCCTCCGAGCAACTGGCTGTTACCTGCTTCCTTCTTTCTCTCTCTTGCTTCCTTCTGCATAACAGCTTGCTTTGAAAGCCTCGCTCAACTGCATAGAAGCTACAGAGCAAAACCTCTATTTTCTCCATTGGCTGAGACTCCTCTCTTGAGAGGAAGGGAGGGAGGGAGAGCTTGCTTTGCCAGGCTCTCAATTGCACAGCAGAACTACTGAGCCAAGCCTCTCTTCCTTCTATTGGCTGAGGTTCCTCCCCCTGGAGAAGGAAGGAAAGAGCCAGAGCTTCCTTTGCCTAGTTCCTTGGATCCCATGGGAAAGATACAAAGAAAGCACCTTTAAGACCCAAGAGTACTAATGTTTTAAGCATGTTTTATTTTAAGCTTTTTTAAAAAAAATAAAAATAAAAATCTTTGTGTTTGTCTGTGTCCTTTTCAAAGTTTGCTATCTTTGCTCCCATCATTACATTTTATAACACACATGATCTGGCCTAACAAGATCTCATTTATGTTAGATCCGGCCCTCATAGCAAAAGAGTTCAATACCCTTGCCAAAGACTAACCCAAGGTCGCCCACACCAAATTTCATGGCAGAGGAGGGACTTGATCTTGAATTTCCAAAATTCCAATCCCAGCATTCTAACCACTACATTACCAGGTTAGCTTTCTTATCTGACTTCATGGCGTTTCTGCAACACCATGTATATGCAAAGGTTACCACAACCCATTCTAAGCAGTTATAGCCTGACACACAAGATCCAGGACAGCAACATTAGTTCAAATGAAATTAAACACAGCTAAATTTGAATCCAAACTAAACTCAACTATCAAAGATTTCAGGTTTTCACGGCTGGTAACATCATTAGGGTTTGTAGAATCTTTCGGGATCAAGTGCTGTGTTCTACTGGAGAAAGTTTTCCTTCCAGACGTTTCGTTCTCAGCTGCGGAGAACATCCTCAGTGGCGTTGCAGCCGGAGCAGGCGCTCAGACCTTCTTGGCTGCTGAAGGTCTTCTTCAAACCCCTTCCAACCTTCCCAGCAATTAACACAGAACAATGGTCACATTCAACAGCCAGTTTCCTTATCACTACCCTTCCAGGAAGCCCCACCAAACAATGGGCACATCCACAAACCAATTGCCCTTTCATCACACCCCCTCCAGCCTACAAATAGCAGCTCTCCAGCAGCCCTGGCCCCACTCAATGCACAGCAGCCAAGAAGGTCTGAGTGCCTGCTCCGGCTGCAACGCCACTGAGGATGTTCTCCGCAGCCAAGAACGAAACGTCTGGAAGAAAAACTTTCTCCAGTAGAACACGGCACTTGAGCCCGAAAGATTCTACAAACCCTAATAAACTCAACTAGTTTGCAACTAAACGCAATTATTTGTGTCCAATACATATTAGCATTTTTGACCCTACTGAATAATCAACATTTTAAAGACTGTCAAAATAATTAACCTATCAGGTTTTAGGCTTATTCCATAAAAGTTATCACAGTAGTATTTTAGCTTTTGGCAACATACCATCTGGTAAAGCCATGTCACACCACAGACTGTTCTTCTACTTAATAAAAACACAACCTACAACAAAGTCATATCATAATAATGCAATTGAGATTAAGCTTACAAATTCGTAAACATTGAGCACTACCTCATTAAACAGTTCTTAATCAATGGCAAACCAGAAAAAAATGCCTTCTGCATTCAGAAAAAAACACGAGATGAGAAAATGCATGCTAAAATCATTTCAAATTAGTTTTCACAACCTGGAATTATCCCACCGCCTGAATCTAACCAGTTTGTTTCTTATCTTAACAAATGATATAAAATTATATGTGAACACTATTCAGCATTATTTGCAAACACCTGTAATCTTTATATAAATTTTTCTGCTTTCATTAATAGCTTGTTCTTTCCAGGTAACAACATAATAATCTAACATTCAGCAGGTGTAATGAAAGTTATTATGAATTATAAATTCATTCAACTCAAAATCTATCCTATATTGGATTCTGAACTATAGTTGACTTTTCCTGCCTACCTAGAAAACCTGACCAATGTAGATCTAGTTATCATAAATAATCTTATGCTTTGAATGAGTTTGTTGAAGGTTCTTAACAGAACCACATCGTTATACAGAACTCCTGTGCTTCTTTATGACAATCTCTCAAAATTATCATTCTACATAACCAATGCACTTGTGGAAACAATCAGGCTTGAGAGACATTTTTGCATTCTTAGCTGTGGTGCCATAAATTCAAAATAGATACAATCACATGTAACCCATGGAAATACAATGCAACAGAATTCCAGCCTCGTTTTAGGCTCTCAGACCATGGTGCAGAAATCCTTATTGTAAAATAACCAGCATTTTGCTTTTTCAGACTATTTGACATACAAAACATTTTCAACATTATACAATTCCAAAAGACACATAAAATGCAACATAGCATAGAAGGCAACACCAACATTCAACCTTTTGATCTCAGAAGCCATCTGTAAACTTTGCCGGCCTATCATCAGCCGGTGGCAAAGCCTTTCGGCCAACATGCTTAATTGCAAGCAAAAATCTAACGCGGGACCCTTTCTTTCCTTCAGGTAGCCTATTTCTGTCATACCTCTACTCCCCCTAAGAATAATGTAATCCTGCTGCTTCAGCTCACGTAACAGGTCACAAATGCAACATCGAACATTACAAAGTACGAATCGGAGTTTTTAGATTTTAGCTATCATTTCTACAAATGTTAGCAGTCCTCAGAGACTATAAAAACAGATACTTCACTGAAGGGAGGGGGGCGGAGTCTCCTACCTGACTTGGGAACCCTTTGTGGTGTTCTAGCAAATCAATACTGGACTGCAAAAAACTGTATGACTTAAAATAACTATGTCGTCCTTTTCGTTATTTTTCCACTGTGTTCTTAAAGATAACTATATATCTCATTTCAATAGATCCACAACTCCCAACTAGACCCCCCACCATCATCCTCTGTATCCTATCTGGTATCCCTCACAGACATTCAGCCACATTAGTTTAGCATTCCCATATATATTCTAAAACATTTATAGAGGTACCCACACACACAGACATTAACACAGAGGCTTGGAGCAACCCACAGGGATGAATAGGTTAACATCATATGGACATATGAAGCTGCCTTATACTGAATCGGACCCTTGGTCCATCAAAGTCAGTATTGTCTACTCAGTCTGGCAGCGGCTCTCCAAGGTCTCAAGTTGAGGTTTTTCACACCTATTTGCCTAGACCCTTTTTCGTTGGAGACGCTGGGGATTGAACCTGGGACCTTCTGCTTCCCAAGCAGATGTTCTGCCACTGAGCCACCATCCCTCCCCTGCTCTCCAGGGTCCCAAGCTGAGGTTTTTCACACCTATTTGCCTGAACCCTTTCAGTTGGAGATGCCGGGGATTGAATCTGGGACCTTCTGCTTCCCAAGCAGATGTTCTGCCACTGAGCCACCATCCCTCCCCTGCTCTCCAGGGTCCCAAGCTGAGGTTTTTCACACCTATTTGCCTGAACCCTTTCAGTTGGAGATGCCGGGGATTGAACCTGGGACATTCTGCTTCCCAAGCAGATGCTCTGCCACTGAGCCACCATCCCGCCCCATGAACATATGAAGCTGCCTTATACTGAATCTGACCTTTGGTCCATCAAAGTCAATACTGTCTACTCAGACTGGCAGCGGCTCTCCAGGGTCTCAAGCTGAGGTTTTCCACACCTGTCTGCCTGGACCCTTTCAGTTGGAGATGCCGGGGATTGAACCTGGGACCTTCTGCTTCCCAAGCAGATGCTCTACCACTGAGCCACCATCCCTCCCCATGAACATATGACGCTGCCTTATACTGAATCAGACCTTTGGTCCATCAAAATCAGTACTGTCTACTCAGTGGCTCTCCAGGGTCTCAAACTGAGGTTTTTCACACCTCTTTGCCTGGACCCTTTCAGTTGGAGATGCCAGGGATTGAACCTGGGACCTTCTGCTTCCCAAGCAGATGCTCTGCCACTGAGCCACCGTCCCTCCCCTGCTCTCCAGGGTCTCAAGCTGAAGTTTTTCACACCTATTTGCCTGGACCCTTTTTTGGAGATGCCAGGGATTGAACCTGAGACCTTCTGCTTCCCAAGCAGATGCTCTACCACTGAGCCACCATCCCTCCCCATGAACATATGACGCTGCCTTATACTTAATCAGACCTTTGGTCCATCAAAATCAGTACTGTCTACTTAGTGGCTCTCCAGGGTCTCAAGCTGAGGTTTTTCACACCTATTTGCTTGGACCCTTTTTTGGAGATGCCAGGGATTGAACCTGGGACCTTCTGCTTCCCAAGCAGATGCTCTGCCACTGAGCCACCATCCCTCCCCTGCTCTCCAGGGTCTCAAGCTGAGGTTTTTCACGCCTACTTGCCTGAACCCTTTTTCGTTGGAGAGGCCGGGGATTGAACCTGGGACCTTCTGCTTCCCAGGCAGATGCTCTACCACTGAGCCACCATCCCTCCCCTGCTCTCCAGGGTCTCCAGCTGAGGTTTTTCACACCTATTTGCCTGGACCCTTTTTTGGAGATGCCAGGGATTGAACCTGAGACCTTCTGCTTCCCAAGCAGATGCTCTACCACTGAGCCACCATCCCTCCCCATGAACATATGACGCTGCCTTATACTGAATCAGACCTTTGGTCCATCAAAATCAGTACTGTCTACTTAGTGGCTCTCTAGGGTCTCAAGCTGAGGTTTTTCACACCTATTTGCCTGGACCCTTTTTTGGAGATGCCAGGGATTGAACCTGGGACCTTCTGCTTCCCAAGCAGATGCTCTGCCACTGAGCCACCATCCCTCCCCTGCTCTCCAGGGTCTCAAGCTGAGGTTTTTCACACCTATTTGCCTGGACCCTTTCTTTGGAGATGCCAGGGATTGAACCTGGGACCTTCTGCTTCCCAAGCAGATGCTCTGCCACTGAGCCACCATCCCTCCCCTGCTCTCCAGGGTCTCAAGCTGAGGTTTTTCACACCTCTTTGCCTGGACCCTTTCAGTTGGAGATGCCAGGGATTGAACCTGGGACCGTCCGCTTCCCAGGCAGATGCTCTACCACTGAGCCACCATCCCTCCCCTGCTCTCCAGGGTCTCAAGCTGAGGTTTTTCACACCTATTTGCCTGGACCCTTTTTTGGAGATGCCAGGGATTGAACCTGGGACCTTCTGCTTCCCAAGCAGATGCTCTGCCACTGAGCCACCATCCCTCCCCTGCTCTCCAGGGTCTCAAGCTGAGGTTTTTCACGCCTACTTGCCTGAACCCTTTTTCGTTGGAGAGGCCGGGGATTGAACCTGGGACCTTCTGCTTCCCAGGCAGATGCTCTACCACTGAGCCACCATCCCTCCCCTGCTCTCCAGGGTCTCCAGCTGAGGTTTTTCACACCTATTTGCCTGGACCCTTTTTTGGAGATGCCAGGGATTGAACCTGAGACCTTCTGCTTCCCAAGCAGATGCTCTACCACTGAGCCACCATCCCTCCCCATGAACATATGACGCTGCCTTATACTTAATCAGACCTTTGGTCCATCAAAATCAGTACTGTCTACTCAGTGGCTCTCCAGGGTCTCAAGCTGAGGTTTTTCACACCTCTTTGCCTGGACCCTTTTTTGGAGATGCCAGGGATTGAACCTGGGACCTTCCGCTTCCCAAGCAGATGCTCTACCACTGAGCCACCGTCCCTCCCACCCCCCACCCCAACTTTAACTTAGTGATGTCACACATTTCAAGCAGAGACACCAGAACTCCACAACAATCTTAGCGGGTGCCATCCCTCCCTCCTTCCCACGACAGACAGCCAGCCAGCCAGCCTTACCTTCGTATAACAGCCACGTCCTTCCAGTGGATGCTAGCAGAGCAGACCCCCGAGGCCAGTGAGTGGAGAAGGATAAAAGAGATGCTGGGGAGGGAAGGAAGGAAGGAAGGAGTCCCTCCCCCCTCCCCCAAAAAAAGGATTCAATTCAAACCCACGACTCAGTTCAGCTCTGGACTCTCCAAGTCATGCAAAAAAGGGGGGGGATGCAGAGGGGAGCAGCCCGCATCCCCAGAAGCCCAGGCCGGGGGGCATGCACGGGGAGGGGGGGAAGGAAGGCGATGCAACCTTCCCCCCTCCCCGCCTACCGGGGCCCTCCCGTCAAGGGACAGGATCCCAGCCCTCTCTCTGCCTTCCTGCCACCCCGGGGATATGGGGCTTCCTCGGCGCTCTCCTCCCTGCCGGGGGGTGGCAGCTAAGCAGCACGACTGTGCCTATGGGGAGGGGAGGACCAGCAGCCGCCTCCTCCGCCTTTCTCCCCTCTCCAGAGCCTCCCTCCTTCCCTGCCTTCAGACGGGCACCAGCAGCATAGCAACCAACATGGCAGCTGCGCAGTCACCCAAGTCAGAAGTGCGGGGGGCAACTCTCGCGAGAAGTCGCGCGTTCTACCTGCTCTACTTTCCCTACGAGCGGTGAACTTCCGAGACCGCGCCTCTGCCGCTTTCGCCGCCTAGGTTTTTTTTGGCCCAATAGGATTGGCTAGGCTGTTGAAAAGACCGCCTCTTTGCTTTTTTCTCGGGCATGTTGATTGGCTGCCCGACATGTCTGCGATTGTAAGGTTGGGAGCAGTCGTCGTCGCTTGAGCGACCCTGCCTCGCTGAAGGCCCGAGCTTCGTTCGGGGCAACCTACGGTGGTTTTTTGCAGCATTTGGCGAGGCTCTTGTGGCTGTTTGAGTGGGAGCTGTAGCGACACCTGCTGGCCTTTCAATGTGCGTTTTCTTTTTTAGAACTATTGGACTGGAATTTTTCAAGGGTTTTTTTTTTTAATTTCAGCCTGCGTAGGACTAGATATTTTATTTTTGTTAATTCTTGCATCTCCCAACTCAGTGCAACATATTATTGAGTAGATTTTTTTTTTAAAAAAAGGCTTTTCTTTTTGCATAGTTTTTTTTTTTTAATGTTAGCTAATTATGCTAAAAGAGGAAATATTGGGTAAGGGTTTTGCCAAGAAAGAAATGGCTGGTTCTGTCCAAAATACGAGCACAGTGTAATCACTTAGGATAAATCATTTTAGAGGTAATTGTATTGGAATTATTCCCTCGGAATTCCGTGGGACTTGCTTCTGAGTAAACCTCTATAGATTTTCTTGTTACTTTCTTTGCCGGTAAGGCATGGAGAAAATGCTGAGCGCTTTTGCTCTAACATCTACTAAAGAAGCTAATAAAAGGCTGCTGATGCCTTGTTCCACTATCCTTGGCCTCTTGATTAGTATTACAATTTCCAGAGCATCTGAATACTTTAGAGATGGGCACAGTTTTGTGTAGGGCAGTGGTGCTTACTCTGTGCTTCACAGAGAGGTCACTATGGGCAGCTTCCCCAGTAAGGGGCAGGGGATCCCCAGTTTGGAGGCCCTCCCCTTGCTTCAGGGTCATCAGAAAGCTGGGGTGGGCAGGGAAATGTCTGCTGGGCACTCCATTATATTTTATGGAGACGATTCCCATATAGGGTTGCCAATCCCCAGGTGGGGGCAGGGGATCCCCCGGTTTGGAGACCCTCCCCCCACTTCAGGGTCGTCAGAAAGCGGGGGGAGGGGAGGGAAATGTCTGCTGAGAACTCGTATTATTCCCTGCAGAGATTTATTCCCATAGAAAATCATGGTGAATTGATCTGCAGGTATCCGGGGCTCTGGGGGGGGGCTGTTTTTTTGCGATAGAGACACCAAATTTTCAGTATAGCATCTAGTGCCTCTCCCCAAAATACCCCCCAATTTTCAAAAAGATTGGACCAGGGGGTCCAATTCTATGAGCCCCAAAAGAAGGTGCCCCTATCCTTCATTATTTCCTATGGAAGGAAGGAATTGAAAAGGTGTGCCGTCCCTTTAAATGTGATGGCCAGAACTCCCTTTGAAGTTCAATTATGCTTGTCACAGCCTTGATCTTGGCTCCACCCCAATGTCTCCTGACTCCACCCCCAAAGTCTCCTGGCTCCACCCCCAAAGTCCCCAGATATTTCTTGAATTGGACTTGGCAACCCTATTCCCATAGGGTATAATGGATAATTGATATATGGGCACCTGCGGCTCTGTGTTTTTTGAACAAGAGGCAGCAAATTTTCAGCATAGCATCCGGTGCTGGTCTTCAAAACACACACCCCCAGTTTCAAAAAGATTGGATCAAGGGGTCCAATTCTATGAGCCCTAAAAGAAGGTGCCCCTGTCCTTCATTATTTCCGAATAGAGGAAGGGCATTTAAAAGGCATGTGGTCCCTTTACATGTAATTGCCAGAACTTCCTTTGGAGTTCAATCATGCTTAAAGTTATCACACCCTTGCTCCTGGCTCCTCCCCCAAAAGTCCTAATATTTCTTGAGTCAGACCTGACAACCCTACAACTTTCTCTTCTCCTGGATGGCTACTGTGGTGGTAGTTTTACTGACTTTTCCTTGTGGTCAACTTGCTGTCCTCAGAACAACCTCCGGTAGGGATACCGGGTCCCCCTTGGCCACTGGTGTGCGTGGGGGGTGGGGTAGGATTGCCTGGAGATTTGTGGATGGAGCCTGAGGAGGACAGGGACCTCAATGGGATACAATGCCATAGAGAGCACTCTCCAAAGCAGCCATTTTCTTAAGTGGAACTGACCTCTGTAATCTGAAGAATGGCATCCTTAACCTCTAGGGCATTGGTGTCAAATTCATTTGTTACGAGGGCTGGTTCTGACATAAATGTCACTATCTCAGGCCAGGCATGTGTGCCATTAAATGTAACACAAGCTTCCGGCAATATAAACCTTACGAAGATTATTTCAGAAGCCGAATGGCAATAGCAGGTTTGATTGGATTAGGTGTGATATGAAGAGAGGCAGTAGGTGTGGAGATACCAGCATTGGTAATGAGACAGGGAACTTAAGTCTCAATTTGGTCCAGGAGGATTCAGTCCAGGAGGATGCAAAGAATAAATGGAAGTAAGCAGGGGTCGTTTTGTAGGGGGGAAGGTGCAGGAGCTCAGTAGCAAAACTCATTTGCATATGCCACACCCCCTGATACAGATGCTTAGTGTTTTTCCCCAACACTAAGCATCCCAACTCCCAATTTTACTTTGAACACTTCTAGCATTTGTATACAAACATCTATAATTTCCCAGGCAAGTTAGGCCCGCAGCCTTCCTCCTGCTGCCTTGAGACTTTGGCAGACAGTCCATACAATTTGTCACCATCTCAGTGGACAATTTTGATCCATTACCTTGCAGAAAAGTAACAGCTAACCCTTCATCTCTTTGAGATGAGTCCTCCCGAACCAGAGACATTTCATCTCCTGTCAGCTTTCCCCAAAGATTTAGTTTAAAAACTGCTCTGCCACTTTTTTGATTTTAAGCGCCAGCAGCCTGGTTCCTTCTGGGGACAAGTGGAGACCGTCTCTTGTGTACAGCTCCCACTTCTTCCAGAAAGCATCCCAGTGCCTAACAAACTTAAACCCTTCCTCCCTATACCATCGTCTCATCCACACATTGAGACTTCTGATTTGTGCCTGTCTCTCCAGCCCTGCATGTGGAACAGGTAGCACTACTGAGAAGGCTACCTTGGAGGTCCTGGCCTTAAGTCTCCCGCCTAGCAGCCTAAATTTTTCCTCCAGGACCTCACGACTGCATTTCCCCACATTGTTGGTGCCAACATGCATCATGACCACTGGCTCCTCCCCAGCACTGTCTATCAGCCTATCTACAACACGCATAATGTCCACTACCTTCGCACCAGGCAGACAAGTCACCATACGGTCAGTACGTGGTATTGCCACCCAGCTGTCTACTTGCCTAAGGATTGAATCACCAACTACCAACACCCTTCTCCCTCCCTGCCCAGGGATGGTTCCTTGGCGCAAAAGGATACCCACTCACGAACTGAAGAAGAGGTCCCTTCTGAGAACGCATTCCCCTTATCCTCAGTACGGTGCCCTGTTCCCTCTCGACCCTCATGCTCCCTGGCAGCAACGGGGCTACCATGGTCAGAGTGGGACTCATCTAACACATTCCCAAGAGTCTTCTCCGAATGCCTAACTGACTATCTCTGCTTCTCCGGGTCAGCCACCTCGGCCTCAAGGGTATGAACTCATTCCCTGAGGACCAGGAGCTCCTTGCATCGAGCACACACCCAAGACTTCTGTCCTGTGGGCAGATAGTCATACATGTGACACTCAGTGCAAAACAATGGAAAGCCCCTACCCCCCTGCTGGCATTCTACCTTCATGATAGCTTTTTAAAATATGCAGTCCCCCTTTAAATCCTGTTGTGTTTATGTGGCTCTCCTTCTGGAGGGTCTATTTACCTTATTGGGAACACAAGGTAAATAGGGATCTGGGTTCCTGGTCCTTCCTGGACTTCTTACAGAGCCCCCAGGCTAAGAGCCACAGGTCAAGAGCCCTTTAGCTCTCGCCCTAAGGCTCACGCCTCTGGCAAGGCGCAGCTTAATACTGCAAAGAGGGTGGGGCCTCAGTCTGCCCCAGGACACAGACACTCCCAATCAATCAGCAACAATCACCTACAGCCCACTAAAAACAAACGAACAGCAGTTCCCCAGCAACCACACAAACTCAGAATTTTCTTTGCTTCTTTCTGTTTTCCCTCCACCCTCCCCCTTCCTTCCTTCCTTCCTTCCTTCCTTCCTTCCTTCCTTCCTTCCTTCCTTCCTTCCTTCCTTCCTTCCTTCCTTCCTTCCTTCCTTCCTTCCTTCCTTCTTCCCCTCCCTCCCCATCTTCCTTCCTTCTTTTTTTCTTCCTTTTTTTCTTTTCCTTCCTTCCTTCCTCTCATTAGCACAGCTCATTTGCATAGTCTGTGCTAGGAATTGGAATAAAACCTGCCATCCCTATGAGATATCATGATGTGAGATGGCTAGGCTGGGCAATATGTGATATCATGATAATCTGAATGCTGTTGAGTTGTCTGTTTTAAAATGTTTTTATTGTATTTTATTGTTTTATTATATGTTGTACTTTGCTCTGAGCCCTATGGGGAATGGGCGGAATAGAAATTTACTAAAGTAAATAAATAAATAACATAGGCATTGTGGGAATTTCAGACACCTGGTGGAATGAGGAGAATCAGTGGGACACGGTGATTCCTAAATATAAATTATATTAGAAGCATAGGGAGGGGAGGGTTGGAAGTGGAGTGGCCTGTATGTCAGAGTGGGTATACAGTCAAGTAAGATTGAGAATTAGATTCCCTTCTAGAAATGCTTTGGGTCGAAATAGTGGGACCAAAAGGAAATTTAACTATGAAAGCTTGTTATCGCCCACCAAAACAAAAGATAGAGGACAATTATAATATGATGGAAGGATTAAAGATAGTGGCTAAACCAAAAACTGTGTCATAATAGGTGATTTTAACTACCCGCAGATTGATTGGGTCAATATGTTTTCTGGTCGGGAGAAAGAGATTGAGTTTCTAGATGCTCTCAATGACTGTGCTATGGAAGATGGTCACAGAACCCACCAGGGGTGGGGCGATCCTGGATTTGGTCCTAAGTAATGCCCAAGACCTGCTGAGAGATGTAAAAGTGATTGCACCGCTTGGGAGCAGTGACCATAACGTTATTGATTTCACCATTTGTATAAATAGAGTTGCCCCAAAAGACCAGCACGACCATGTTTAACTTTAAAAGGGGTAAATTCTTTGAGATGAGGAGGCATGTGAAGAGGAAACTGAAAGGAAAGGTAAATACAGTCAAAACCCTTGAGGAAGCTTGGAGGCTATTTAAAACTACAATCCTAGAAGCTCAGATAAAATATATACCACAAGTTTGGAAAGGCACAAACAGGTATAAGAAAAAGTCTGCATGTTTAACAAACAAAGTAATGGAAGCTGTAAAAGGTAAGAAGGATTCATTTAAGTGGTGGAAAACTAGTCCAAATGAGATTAATAAAAGGGAACACGGGCTGCGGCAAATCAAATGCAAGACCGTGATCAGGCAGGCAAAAAGGGACTATGAGGAGCATATTGCAAAAAACATAAAGACCAACAATAAAAATTTCTTCAAATATATTAGAAGCAGGAAACCAGCCAGGGAGGCAGTGGGGCCCTTGGATGACCAGAGGGTAAAAGGATTACTGAAGGAGGATAGGGAAATGGTTGAGAAGCTGAATGCATTTTTTGCCTCAGTCTTCACTGTGGAAGATGAGAAGTGTTTGCCTGCTCCAGAACCACTTATTTTGGAAGGGATGTTGAAAGACCTGAGTCAGATTGAGGTGACAAGAGAGGAGGTCCTACAGCTGATAGACGAATTAAAAACTAATAAGTCACCAGGTCCAGATGGCATACATCCAAGAGTTCTGAAAGAACTCAAAGGTGAACTTGTGGATCTCCTGACAAAAATATGTAATCTTTCATTGAAATCTGCCTCCGTTCCTGAGGACTGGAAGGTAGCAAATGTCACCCCCATCTTTAAAAAGGGTTCCAGAGGAGATCTGGGAAATTACAGGCCAGTCAGTCTGACTTCAATACCGGGAAAGTTGGAAGACACCATTATCAAAGAGATAATGAGTAGGCACATTGATGAACACAAGTTATTGAGGAAGACTCAGCATAGATTCTGTAAGAGAAGATCTTGCCTCACTAACCTGTTACAGTTCTTTGAGGGGGTGAACAAACATGTGGACAAAGGGGACCCAATAGATGTTGTTTACCTTGACTTCCAGAAAGCTTTTGATAAAGTTCCTCATCAAAGGCTCCTTAGGTGGCCTAACAGCAGCAGTTCTCTTACAAAGGAGATTAGAAAGACTGCTGAATTGCAACTGATAATGAAGTTCATAATGTGGCGGAATTTATTTTGGGTTGGCCCTCTTTATGATCTTAAACATACTCTTTATGAAATTGGCTACAAGAACTCTTTCTGAAAGCAACCATGCTCTTATGAAATGAGCACTAAGCTCTTCAAACGCCTTAGAAGCCTCTAGATTTCTCTATGCTTTTTGGATGCAGTTATGAACTTGGCCACCAGAGTTATAAGCTATTCAGCACTATCATGCATTCAAAAGGGCAGCAGAATAGGGAAAAAAAGACTAGGGTAAAGTCGAGTGTCTTTTAAGGACAGGAATCTCCCTATATGGTAAGGTCCATATATGGTATGGCAGGAAACAAGATGGCGGATGCCTGCCCCTAAGTGGGTTAAAGGTAATGGTTGTCTGAGGACAATCTCAGCCATGATTGTTTTGAGTTAGCTCCGATTGGTTATAGTTAGCTGTGAAATTGTTTACAGCTGGGGTGCAGTGTGGCCCAGTAGATCTGATAAAGAGGTGGGTTGAAGCCTTTATAAGCCCTCCACTTTTGGTCTCAGACTCAGACTGGGATGGGAAGATGTGACTAATAGGGGGAGGTCCCTGTTGGGACATTTATTTTTCAGTATGCTGTCTGCTTCATTGTATTTTATGCTTTATGCTTGATTGAATTCTGTGTAGCTGTTTTCTGTTTTGTTTTCTATCCATATATTTTAAGCCTTCTATCTAATGTTGAAATGTACTAAGTTTATCTAACTGCTTTGTTTTCTATGCATTTGAAGCCTTCTGTGTAAAGGAACTGTATGATCAACTGTACTAACGTAATCTCTCGTTTAGCCTTCTGTCTAAAGGAGAAACTTGGAGTCTAATAAACTGTTTGTTTTTCTAAACATGAAGTCTAGTAGAGTTTATCTACGAGGTCTTAAAACTTATTAGTAAGTATGTATTAGCCTTCTGATAACTGCAGGTTGTTTTGGGAACTGCAGGTCTTGATTTTGGTTTTATATCGTTGGGGGTACGATAGAAATCCCCCAACACATGACAATGCATCTTCCTGAACTGAATTGAGACCTAGGTTTTTTCTCTCATTACTAATGTCTGCTATTGTCATTTGGTGTCTGAAATCACTTCACTCTCCACGATATAAGGACAGATGGACTCACATTTTAGCTACATCTTAAGTGAACAGAGGCTTATGAAAGTTCATGCCCTACCACAAATTTTGTTAGTTGTTAAGGTACTACTGAACTCTTGCTCCCTTCCACTAATAAAGATTGCAAGCTGTGCTGTTAGGTTTGTTTCCCCCAATCTGTTAGATCTGGAAAGGGTATCTCTCTCTCTCGGTCTCTTTTCCTCCCTCCCTTCCTCTGAAGAAGTGTGCTTGCACATGAAAGTCTATACCTGGAATCTCTCGGCTTGGCTTCGCGAACGAAGATTTAAGAAAGGTGCAATAGTCCACGTCTGCTGCAGGCTCGCTGGTGGCTGACAAGACCAATGCGGGACAGGCAGGTCCGGCCACAGTGGCTGCAGGGAAAAGTCTGATTTAGGGTTGGTGCTGTAGCAGTGCGATTCTTCCTCAATCTCCTTTTGTCCTCAAGACCAGCTATGCGTGCGTTCTCAAAAGAAGAGACAGTCTGGTGGATGGTGTGCCTCCATGCTTTGCGATCTGAGGCTAGGTCAGACCACTGGTGATGGTTGATGCGACAGGTGCCAAGGGATTTCTTCAAGGAGTCCTTGTACCTCTTCTTTGGTGCCCCTCTATTTCGATGGCCGGTGGAGAGTTCGCCATACAGGGCAATCTTGGGAAGGCGGTGGTTTTCCATCCTAGAAATATGCCCTGCCCAGCGCAGCTGCGTCTTCAACAGCAGTGCCTCGATGCTGGTAACCTCCGCCCGCTTGAGAACTTCAGTGTTGGTCACAAAGTCACTCCAGTGGATGTTGAGGATGGTGCGAAGGCAGCGCTGATGAAAGCGCTCAAGGAGTCGCAGGTGATGACAGTATAAAACCCACGATTTGGAACCGTAGATGAGGTTGTCATCACAACCGCTTTGTAAACATTGATCTTTGTGCCTTTTTTCAGATGCTTGTTGCTCCACACTCTTTTGTGCAGTCGGCCAAAGGCACGGTTTGCCTTTGCCAGCCTGTTGTCAATCTCCTTGTCGATCTTAGCATCTGAGGAGATGATGCACCCCAGGTAGCTGAACTGCTGGACTGTCTTCAGAATTGATTCACCCACAGTGATGCAGGGAGGGTGATAATCTTCCTGGGGTGCAGGCTGGTGGAGAACTTCTGTCTTTTTCAGACTAACTTCTAGGCCGAATAGCTTGGCAGCCTCCTGGAATAGTCTTAAAGATACCACAGGACACTTCCTTCCCCCTTCCTTCCTCCCCAAAGGAGGAGGGGAAGGAGCACTCAGCCAATCGAGGGAAGGGAGGCTTGACTTTCTTTCTCTTCTCTGTAAAGCAGGAAACAGGAGAGGCGAGAGCTGGGCAAAAGCAAGCTGTGATGCAGGAAACAGATGAGAGCTAGTTACTTGTGGGCCAGATAGGAGCCCTACAGTGGCAGGTTCTGGCTTGTGGTTCTGGCTTGTGGTCCACCCTGTTCTAGGGTGGTGGGAAGCAAGTGCAGAGGTTTTGGGGAAGGGTGGGGTGTTGTTTAGAGAGTATGGGCCCTTTATATCCATCTCTGGCTCACAGTTCTGGGAGGCTTGCTGTTTACCCTCTGGCAGGCCCTCTGGCAGCAGCTTTTTCAAGGTACGAACCATCTGCCCGCCACAAGCAATGACCTGTACTGGGCAATGACCTTCTCCACTTTCCTGGAACATGAGGTAGCCATGGTCAAGGACAGCCAGACCTCCCTAGGGCCAGGGATCACCAGAATATTGTTACCAGTGGAGCGCAAGGCTCTTCCAGGGACATACCAGAGAAGACGGTCACACATACACATTCTTCCCAGACCGTTCAAGGCCTTCCATGACCCTTTCGTTAATTTCTATGTATTTTCAATTTCTGTGCGAGCCGTAAGATTGGAAATACACACATTTGCCAAAACGATGTGTTTCAACATCTAGGGGTATATGGAAGTCATTTAGAGCGGAGATCCCCCAGGATTAGAGCTGATCTCCAAATGATGGAGTTCAGTTCCCTTGTAGAAAATAGCTGCCTACTAAGGCCCCCGCCCCCCAACCAAGCTTTCTCTGGGTTCCATCCCCAAAACCCCAGGAATTTCCCAACCTGGACCTGACAACTCTACTTAACATAACTGCAAAGATACATAGACACACACACCCATCTCCTTGTTGCACTTTTCTTTAATATTTGTGTGCTATATGTCCTGGGGAAAACCAGTAGAAAGTATTGTACCAGATGAGGATTCATTGGTAAAATCATGAAAACTTGGGTTTTATCTCAAAAAAAATCCAAAATGAGGTGCCAAGTAACTGGTAGGCAGCACATGCAAATCAAAAAGAATAACAGTATAAGTGGATGTTTTTAGAAATTGTTTTTATGTTTTATGTTTTTATTGTTGTCTTATTTTATTTGGTCACAAGACGTAACTGTGTGACCTCAAATTTGTGAGCCGCCCTGAGCCTGCCTCGGCGGGGAGAGCGGGATATAAATCAAATAAATAAATAAATAAACCTATTTTTATTTTTACAGTTGCAATGCATGATGGACTCATTTGCTTTTCTGAGAGCTGCACATGTTTTTTTTATTTGTTCTGTCTCTGAATGGAAGTAGCATTGATGACAGAGGAAGACGGTGTGCTATATGAAAGGTTTGTTTTGGTTATTGTACCACATTATTACTTGTGCTGTGCACAGTTGGCCATTCCTCACAAGTGCTTTGAAAACAGATGGCAGAAACTGGAGTAGGCTGTATGTTGATGCTGTGTAGCCAACAGGTCACATTGTCACTTGCCTGAGACTCACAAATTCCTTCACGTAGAGGACTACATTAGAACTTGTTTCTGTACAGTATTAAAGATGTAATCCTTGAAGTGTTATCATTTTGAAATAATTCCAACTGAAATCAGTGGAAGTTACTTCTGAGTAAACATAGTTTGCTAATGCTGTCACTTCAAGTACAAATTTTCAGTTGGGAAACCCAAGGAGATTTAGGGGTGAAGCCTGCGGAGGTTGGGGGTTGGGGTTGGAACCCAACAGAGTACAATACGATTTTCTCTAGGGGAACTGATCTCTGTAGTCTGGAGATTAAGTTGTAATTCTGGGAGATCTCCAGACCCCATCTAGAGGTTAGCAACCCTACAAATGCAACTCAGTAAGGTGCTTAATTACCAAATTTCAGTGCTTCAAATTTGTAGCTCACCTCACGGGTTCCTCTTTTTTATTTATTACATTCATTTTTATGCTGCCTTCCTGCATGGAGATCCTCTGTTTTATCTTCGCAATAATCTTGTGCGGTAGCTTAGATGGACTGGTCCAAAGTCTCTGACTTTCACGGCAACTGGAAGTGTGAACCTGGAACTTCCAGTTCCCAGTCCAGCAGTCTAACCACTATGTCACACTGTTGTACTCTACTCTGCCACCTTAAAGAGCCAGTTTGGTGTAGTGGTTAAGAGCGTGGACTCTTATCTGGGGGAACCAGGCTTGATTTCCCACTCCTCCACTTGCAGCTGCTGAAGTGGCCTTGGGTCAGCCATAGCTCACAGAGGTTGTCCTTGAAAGGGCAGCTGCTGTGAGAGCTCTCTCAGCCCCACCTACCTCACAGGTTGTCTGTTGGGGAGGGGGGGGAGTAAAGGAGATTGTAAGCTTCTCTGAGACACTGAGATTTAGAGTGTAGGACAGGGTATAAATCCAATTTTCTTCTTCTTCTTCAAATCCTCCATGGTCCCTGTTCAGATGTTCTAGGTTGGAGCTCCATTAATCCACCTGCAAGAGGGGACAGGAGGTAGAATTCCCTTGTAGTGTTTAGAAGATTGTGAAAAATTGACTTCTTCTACAAGCTTTTAGCTGGATTTGTAATTTGATAGTGTTTTGGGCTGGCATGCTAATATTTACATCTTTATTCTGGATATTGCGATTTTGTTGTTTTTAAAAAATTGTTTATTGGATTTTACTGTTTTATCTGTTCAGGTATTTTGTTAGTTCTGGGACAATGTACCTTTTTGGCACCATAAGGCGCTCCGGACGATAGGACGCACCTTCCTCCTGGGGGGCGATCCGCTGCCTCCGATCCCGGCGCTTCCTCCGTGCCTGCCTGCCTGGCTCCAGCTCTGATGCTTACAGCAAGCACCAGGATCGCTCCCTCTGCCCTCCCACTCTGGCGCTTGCTGTAAGCATCAGAGCTGAAGCCAGGCAGAAAGGCACGGAGGAAGCACGCTGCCCTCTCCGCAGCCGGCGCTCGCAAAGCACTGGGTTTGCGGAGGGGGCGGGTGCTTCCTCCGTGCCTGCCTGCCTGGCTTCAGCTCTGACGCTTACAGCAAGCGCCGGGATTGGAGGGCAGAGGGAGTGATCCTGGCACTTGCTGTAAGCATCAGAGCTGGAGCCAGGCAGGCGTGATGGAAGCGCCGGGATCAGAGGCAGAGGCAGCGGATCTCCCCTCCCCCAGGAAGGTAGGTACCGGTACTTTCGCTCCATAAGACGCACACACACACACCCCACTTTTTTTGGGGGGGGGAGTGCGTCTTATGGTGCGAAAAATATGGTAATTAGGATAGACTGCAGTGAACCTTACAGTGGATCTGTAAAGAATGTGTATTTTAATGTCTGTAAGCTTCCTTTTGCTTTAGGAAGTAAAGTAGAAGGAATGCTGAAGGAGAAGACACAGTTGCCAATGGGACCATGAACTGGGGTCTTGTGTTTGGGTTGCATTTAAAACCTCCAATCACTAGCAGCTGTGAGTGACTGCAGCAATGCATCATTCTTATATGTTCTTCCTGTCTAGTGGTATTGGCTGCTGCTGAACACAGATGGCTCAGCTTGGCTGTGACCAGAACGGTTGTTATTTACATTTTTCTCTCATTATGGCAAGTCAGAATCCGCTTGCAGTTTCAAAGTTTGTGTCTGTTGTGTGGTGCCACTGATAACGCAGCAGCCATACAAAAACTAAGTTGAGAAGGGGGTTGAGAATGGGGTCTGTGAAAATAGCATCATCTCCTTGCTGAGTCCCTTAAATCTGTGTTTTTTGAAACAGAATCCTTCCCAGTAGACAGCACTTGTCTTCTCTGGTATTTCCCCAGACGTTACGTATTTTTGAGGCAATTATTCTTTGATTTTTGTTTTAAAGATGCTTAAAGGGAAGCCTCTGAAACAATGGAAAGGTCAGGCTAGGGAATGTGATCTATGAAATCCAAAGACGACTCCAGGAGCTCTTCATGATGTACAATTCATATTTGTCTCCGATGCGGTAATGTCTTTGCCTCTTTCTTTATGAGAATGTCTAGCTCTTGAATGGAGAAATGTAATGTTTGGAAACAGCTGTTGCAGGAAACCCAGAAAAACAAATGTTGTCTCCACCCAGGAGTGCAATTTTTACAGCTGATGTGTTGGAATCCATCTGTTAGGCAATAGCATCTATGAATGAGAGCTGTTTTGTGAAAGAAACTAGAGAGCTGGAAGCAGAAAAACCAGCTTAGCTTTCTGCCCCACAGTGAAGCCAAACTGAATGGCCTTGAGCAAGCCACTGCCTGTTCTCTGACACCCTTGGCAGAATTGTAGGGTATAAATGGGAAAGTTCATGGATTTTCTATATGTGTGTGCATGCACACAAACACACATACAAGTACAGGTCATTACTATATAGTTGAAGCACAATATATTATATACAGTATAATATTGTATATGGTGTTTATTTAGAGGATTTATATGCTGCCTGCCCAGAGTTCTGCTCAAGGTGGCTTACAGTTAAAAATTATGCCATAAAATCCATAAACATAATAAATTATCAATATAATCAAGAAACAAACCATGGCAAAAAAATTTATATATACACACACTGTGGCTAATAGCCACTGATGGACCTGTGCTCCATATTTTTATCTAAACCCCTCTTGAAGGTGGCTATACTTGTGGCCGCCACCACCTCCTATGGCAATGAATTCCACAAGTTAACCACCCTTTGGGTGAAGAAGTACTTCCTTTTATCCGTTTTAACCTGTCTGCTCAGCAATTTCATCGAATGCCCACAAGTTCTTGTATTGTGAGAAAGGGAGAAAAGTACCTCTTTCTCTACTTTCTCCATCCCATGCATTATCTTGTAAACCTCTATCATGTCACCCCGCAGTCGACGTTTCTCCAAGCTAAAGAGTCCCAAGCGTTTCATCCTTTCTTCATAGGGAAAGTGCTCCAGCCCTTTAATCATTCTAGTTGCCCTACTCTGGATTTTCTCCAATGTTATAATATCCTTTTTGAAGTGCGGCGACCAGAACTGCACACAGTACTCCAAATGAGACCGCACCATCGATTTATACAGGGGCATTATGATACTGGCTGATTTGTTTTCAATTCCCTTCCTAATAATTCCCAGCATGGTGTTGGCCTTTTTTATTGCAAACGCACACTGTCTTGACATTTTCAGTGAGTTATCTACCACGACCCCAAGATCTCTCTCTTGGTCAGTCTCTGCCAGTTCACACCCCATCAACTTGTATTTGTAGCTGGGATTCTTGGCCCCAATGTGCATTACTTTGCACTTGGCCACATTGAAACGCATCTGCCACGTTGACGCCCACTCACCCAGCCTCAACAGATCCCTTTGGAGTTCCTCACAATCCTCTCTGGTTCTCACCACCCTGAACAATTTAGTGTCATCCGCAAACTTGGCCACTTCACTGCTCACTCCCAACTCTAAATCATTTATGAACAAGTTAAAGAGCATGGGACCCAGTACCGAGCCCTGCGGCACCCCACTGCTTACCGTCCTCCACTGTGAAGACTGCCCATTTATACTCACTCTCTGCTTCCTATTACTCAGCCAGTTTTTGATCCATAAGAGGACCTGTCCTTTTACTCCATGACTCTCAAGCTTTCTAAGGAGCCTTTGATGAGGAACTTTATCAAAAGCTTTCTGGAAGTCAAGGTAAACAACATCTATCAGGTCTCCTTTGTCCACATGTTTGTTCACCCCCTCAAAGAAATGTAACAGGTTAGTGGGGCAAGATCTTTCCTTGCAGAACCCATGCTGAGTCTTCCTCAATAACCCGTGTTCATCAATGTGCCTACTCATTCTGTCCTTGATAATGGTTTCTACCAACTTTCCCAGTATTGAAGTCAGACTGACTGGCCTGTAATTTCCCGGATCTCCTCTGGAACCCTTTTTAAAGATGGGAGTGACATTTGCTACCTTCCAGTCCTCAGGAACGGAGGCAGATTTCAATGAACGATTACAGATTTTTGTCAGAAGATCCACAAGTTCCATATTTTTAAAACGAATCAATTTAATAGAGAGTGTGTCATGGGGACTGGGGACCCTGCAGAAGAAGCTGAGCCTGCAGAAGAAACTGTGCCCCTGCCACCTGCACCAGTGCCCCTGCCTCCTGCTGGAGAAGATCCAAGCCCCCCTGCCTCACCCTCTTGGGTGGCTCGTGTGCGTGACCGCCTTCGTCAGGACCTCAGGGATTGGAGGAGGGTGGCACGCTCATGAGCAAGACACTCTCTGAGCCCTGAGTTTTGAAAGGATTCTGGCCCTTCTAGGAGTGAGGATGCTTGAGTCTCAGCAGGATCTTGGCTGCCTCTCTGAGCCAGCAATTAGCCCAAATGGGCAACAGACAGCAGAGGGCTATATAGCTGTGGGCTTTGGGAGGAGGCTTTATGGAAGCAACTAGTCACTTACCTGACGTTCTAGCATCCACTTCGGCTTTTGACTTTGGCTTCTGGACCCCCTGACTCTGGCTTTGACTTCTGGACCCCCTGACTTCGGCTTCTGAACCTTTGACCTGCGATACCTGGACTGTGATTTGGTTTTGGCGCCTTGGACCCTCTTTGCTCACCAGCTACAGACCTTGGACTGCCCCTGGACTTTGCTTGACCTGGCCCCAGGCCGTGACAGAGTGGGTTATAGAGATATATGATTTTTTTCTACGGGTAAGAGAAATAAGCGAGAGAAAGGAGGCCGTTTTTATTTATTTTACTTTTTTCTTATAAAGTTAAATGGAGCAAGTTAATATAGAGAGAAGGTTATAGAGATTGTATGATTTTTTATCTAGATAAAAATAAGCATAGGAAATTAGACTGCCACTGCTTATTAAATCTGTGTGTGTGTTTTTAGAGCAATATGAGCCTCCCAAAAGTTTAATGAAACTTAATATTTAAATAAATCTAGACAAATAATTAATTTGGGTCAATTTACAATAAGGTAGACAACACAGGTATTTAAAAACTTCAAACATCTGCTCTTTGTTATTTTTTTTCTTTTTAGTAACAGATTCTGTTGATATTTCAACAGATAAAGTAATGTTTGTTAGGTTCTATTTTGGTTCTTTGCTATTTTTATTTTTTCTTTGTTGGAAATAATTAAGGTAGTGTTAAGGATAAAGAGATTGTATTCATCTTCTTTCCTTATGATTATTGTTAGTATGGTTAAAGTTAGCACTTATCCCTAATAAAATAAGCTACTGGGTTTTCTTTTGTGATTGGGTTTTATTTGTTTTTTTTGCTTTTCTTGTGTGCGGACATTAAAAATGAATAGTATAATTTACATTATAAGCAATAATTAGTAAAAATATATAACAAAATTATAAGAATATAGAAAGTAATGGTTGGATTGGGTTAAAATTTAAGACTTGCAGGTAGAAAGAATTTAGAATCAAGTTTGGAAGGTAGAAATGTAACAGCTTTATTTACTGCTTCTCTTTTTTTCTTTGTTTCGTCTCCTCCCCAACTCCCCCCCTTTTTTGCTTCTGTATCCCTGCACCATTCCTTCCCCTTTATACTGAAACTAAATAAAAAAAATTAAAACAAAAAACAAATAAAAAAACAAAAGGCTGATAGCATTTGTGTTCAAGAAACACATATTTAAAAAGAACATGAGCATGTTATGGAAAATTTTTAAAAATGGTGAAAGTTTATCTGCCATCTGCTAATGAAAAGGAAAAAAAGAGTTGCAGTTTATATACTAAACCAGTGAACTAATGTCACAGAAGAACTAATTGACTCGGAAGGCAGATATGTTAAAAATTAGATTTTCTGAAGGCAAGATCAATACACTAATTTCACTTTATGCTCCAAACAATGCAAAAGAAATTTTTAATGAGAACTCCGCCCCCCCCCCCCCCCCCATAGCAAACTTTCAAGAAGGAGACATGATTTTTTGAGATATGGAGTTATGGACCCCATAAAAGATTTTTTTTTTTTAAAAAAGGGCAGTAAACTACTTTAAAAAGTCTTTCATATGGACACATTATGCATAATTGATGCATGGATAGTAACAAACCCAAGCTCTAAATATTACACATTCTTTTGTACAAGTGACCTGGCTTGTTGATTGAATTAAAAAGAGAAGATGGGAACTAAATGACAATCTATTGCTGCAAGGATATATTAAACATGTAAAAAAGATTTAAATGCATTTTAAAAACTGAATATTACAAATGAAGTATCAGTAACTACAACTTGGAAACAATAAAAGCTTTTCTGAGAGGGAATTTGATAGCCATTGTTTCAAAAAGAAGAAAAGATAGAGAAATTAGAAGAAATACTGAAAAAGAAAAAATGCAAACCTTAGAAGGTCAGCATAAAAAATCTCCCAAGATGATCCTAACAGAAATTAAACAACTAAAAAAACAGATATGTTACAAACTAAATATATGCAGAAGAAGTTACAGGATGTGATTTAACCACAAATTCAATTAGATATCTGGGTACAAATTTAATTGGACAAAGTGAAACATTATTCAAAGATAATTATGATATGGTCTGGAAGAGAATACAAAAAGATATGGATAGATGGTTAAAATTAAAATTATTTTGGTTGACATTACCAAAACTGACTGGCAAAAGCAAATAAATGCATTCATATGGAATGGTAAGAAGCCAAAAATCAGATTCAAAGTGTTGCAAGATAGATAGATTTAAAAGAGGAGGCTTAGCAGTACCCAATGTCAAGCTATACGACCAATGCAGACCAGAGAGAAGAGCTATACAATATTCTTTTGGTAAAGAAAAAGACCCGAATCCAAAAGAAATCTCATGTAAGTAGAGACAGATCACTTTAAATTTGAAATTCTTTGAAAACAAGGATTAGTCCACCAAGTTCACCAATTATGTCAAAGATAGAAGCACCTTATGATAAATATGAGAGAAAAACTAACAATTTTATAACATCAAGATATGCTGAATCCACAAGGAGAGATTAAAACATGGCAAATAGTGAAAGAATTAAAGAAAATGCGATTGGTATATCTTCAACTAACTTCAAGACTGAAAAAAGCTGCTCATGGAAGACAGAACAGTGATTTAACTGATTTTGAAAACATAATTATTCAGCAGAAGGATCATCTGTTAGAATGAATATACAAACTTTTACTTCACTATGATACTGAAGCTGAAAAAGTTAAATTGTGTATGCTGAAATGGAATCAAAATCTTGGGCAAGAAATAATATTTCAACAATGGGAAAACTTTAATGTGAGAAAACTAGTGCCAGGCCTGACTGGTAGAGTGTTCCCCACAGCTGTAGCATCTTGAGCCACTTCTTCTGGTTAGATGTCATCGGAATCAGCATCACCTGCTTCATCCTGGATGTCACTCACATCTCGATACACAAATATCTTGTGTACTTATATCTTAACCCCCTCTGAAGTGGTAGGCTTCTCAGTTTCATCACAATGGACAGATCTGGAAAGTGTAATCTCACGTGTTTTTAGATCCATGATTCTGTAGAAGAAGAAGAAGAAGATATTGGATTTATATCCCGCCCTCCACTCCGAAGAGTCTCAGAGCGGCTCACACTCTCCTTTACCTTCCTCCCCCACAACAAACACCCTGTGAGGTGGGTGGGGCTGGAGAAAGCTCTCCCAGCAGCTGCCCTTTCAAGGACAACTTCTGCCAGAGCTATGGCTGACCCAAGGCCATTCCAGCAGGTGCAAGTGGAGGAGTGGGGAATCAAACCCGGTTCTCCCAGATAAGAGTCCACACACTTCACCACTACACCAAACTGGCTCTCCGTACTACACCAAACTGTAGGCTTTGCTCTTAGCTCAGTAGGGCAACAAATATGCCCTCTTTGGCATGATTACTTAATTTTGAGTCCCTCTTTTCTCTGGGAATGTATGCAAAACTCTGCTGCCAAACACCCATAGGTGGACCATGTTTGGCTTTCAGTAACACTGAAGTTCACATAGGGTTCTAGCTACAGACTTAACGATCAGTCTATTGCGTGTGTATATAGCTGTGAGAATTGCCTCACCTCATAGTGGGAGGTAAATGTGTGTGTTTTTAATATGCATCTCACCATGTTGAGAACAGCTCTGTTGCTCCTTTCAGCCACACTGTTTTGTTCTGGATTGTAGGGCAGAGTCATCTGGTGCTGGAATCCATGCTTTCTCAGGAACTCCCAGATAGCTCTGGAGGTGAACTCTCCTTCGTTGTCCATCCTCAGCACTCAAGGCTTCCTCCCAAATTTGTTGCTCACTGTTGCACCTGTCAAGAACCTGTGCTTTGGTTTCATACAAATAAACTGTTAGACTTGTAGAAGGCAACATGCTGGAGAGCCAGTTGGTGTAGTGGTTAAGTGTGCGGACTCTTATCTGGAAGAACCGGGTTTGATTCCCCACTCCTCCACTTGCACCTGCTGGAATGGCCTTGGGTCAGCCATAGCCCTGGCAGAGGTTGTCCTTGAAAGGGCAGCTGCTGTGAGAGCCCTCTCCAGCCCCACCCACCTCACAGGGTGTCTGTTGTGGGGGAGGAAGGCATTGTGAGCCGCTCTGACTCTTCGGAGTGGAGGGCGGGATATAAATCCAATATCTTCTTCTTCTTTATTGGCGAGTACATTACAAAGAGAACATGGCGAGACCGGGTCCCTGATTATGTACATCTCCCGGAACAACCCTCTTACCTGGGCATGTCCAATCCTGGCCAGTTAAACTTCCCGCCACAGATCTTCATAGGCGGAAGGTATTTACATCCTTACATCCGGTGCCCTGCGGTCTCCCACTGGTCACCTCCGTGTGCACGCACACACGCTGTGTTGTGAATTCAAGGACTGAATTGCAAGACACAACAGGTATTCAGTACAGTCATCAGTTAGAGTCAGGAATTATTTGAAACCTCCTACTATAGCTGGGAGTTGTCCACATAGATCTGAGTGGATCACATCCAAGGACCCCTGTGATCTTCTCCAATACCTTGGGGAAGGGATGCTTAATAGTTTTTCCTTCCAAGCAAGAAACACAAGTAGGGTTAGTTTTGTATTTAACACAGTCGATTCCCACTGCAAGACCCTTACTTTAACTGTGGTGTGAGCAAGTTTCAGCAAGATTTGTTTGTTCATAATCACTCTGTTACCCAGCCTCATCAGTCTCTTGAAAAAGTGCAACACAGTCAGCATCGTTTGCATTTTGTTTCTGCATCATAAAGTCATTTTCTCTTAATCTATGTTACACAAACTTTTGTTTCATGGGATATTGTGCATTTCCCATTTTTAAATAGAGCTGCATAGCCTGCAGACTCCAAAATTGTGATTGAAGATAAATTTGTGTGGAGCTCTCTTAAATAGAGCGCATTGTCAAAAAAAAATAACCCTTTAGCACCATCTACTGGTGCCTGAATAAAAAGCGTTTAAGTTTGCTGCCATTTGCGAATTTAATCAACTGAAGCATGTCAATTCGTTTCATTGACATGAAATTGACATTGACATTGAGCCAGTTTGGTGTAGTGGTTAAGTGTGCGGACTCTTATCTGGGAGAACTGGGTTTGATTCCCCACTTCTCCACTTGCACCTGCTAGCATGGCCTTGGGTCAGCCGTAGCTCTGGCAGAGGTTGTCCTTGAAAGGGCAGCTTCTGTGAGAGCCCTCTCCAGCCCCACCCACCTCACAAGGTGTCTGTCATGGGGGAGGAAGGGAAAGGAGATTGTGAGCTGCTCTGAGACTCTTTGGAGTGGAGGGCGGGATATAAATCCAATATCTTCTTCTTCTTCATATTCACCAAGATTTCTGACGACCCAAACATGTGCTCTGATGCGCTAGAATCTAACGTGACTGAAAATGGATCTGTATCTTCCTCCAGGAAAGCAGAGTAATTTTTCACTTTAAAATCACTCACATTTCCCTTCTCGAATACTCTGGCTGACAGGGCCAGCCCTAGGATGCCGAGCACCCCAGGCAGACTTGCTGCCGGCCGCCCCCTCCACAGCACCGCATGGCATGTGAAGTCAGCAGTTGCCCACTGGCTGGCCTTGCTTTGCCTTCAGAGACCAAAGCAAAGCCCGTCGGCTGGTGCAGGGGTGCTGCCGCAAGCACAGAAACAGCAAGGAACACCCCAGCCAGGTGAGCAATGCCATCGTGTAGCGGCTGCAAATCCCCAGCAATTTGGACTGGGCTCCTTTACAACACTCCTACTCATGCCTTGTGAGAACTTTAACCAATGCCATCCACCAGGGAAAAGGTTCAGAAGAAATCCGATTCCTTTTCTAAAGGGGCAAAACGGGGGAGCGCTTAGGATTGGGATTTCACCCACGCACACCCCCATCTAAATCAATGTGGGGACTGAATATTCTTTATTTAGCAGACTGTTGAACGCTGACCCCCTTAGCCAAAAGAGTTTTGGGTGGTCATGATAAAGAGTAGACAGTCCGGCTCCTCCCCACTGCCTCTGTTGTCTCTTGCCTTGATTTCTTCACCCCCCCCCCCCGATAGCCATAAATCTGCTGGGATTTGACAGCAGAACTTGCTTCCCTCCCTCCACCCCCGCCGGCCTCCAGGGAGAGAGGTGAGCCAGCCAAGGCAGACCTACTCCTGGTGTCCCTAGGACTACAGTGGCAGCTTCCAGAGGTGCTGAGTCTGGAGAGAGGAAAAGAGAGAGGCTGCTGAGGTTCGCAGGGCAGGGAGGGGAGGGGAGCTAGGAACCCCCAGGAGGGAAGCCAAAAGGGAAGGGACTTTCTCTCTCTCCTGGTTGTTGGCAATACGGTTGCTAAATCCAATTCAAGAAATATCTGGGGACTTTGGGGGTGGAGCCAAGATCAAGGCTGTGACAAGCATAATTGACTCCAAAGGGAGTTCTGGCCCTCACATTTAAAGGGACAGGACACCTTTTCAATGCCTTCCTTCCATAGGAAATCATGAAGGATAGGGGCACCTTCTTTTGGGGCTCATAGAATTAGACCCCCTGGTCCAATCTTTTTGAAACTTGGGGGGTACTTTGGGGAGAGACACTAGATGCTATACTGAAAATTTGGTGCCTCTACCCCAAAAACAGCCCCCCCCCAGATACCCGCGGATCAATTCTTCATGATTTTTTACGGGAATAAATCTCCATAGGGAATAATAGAGTTCCCAGCAGACATTTCCCTCCCCTCGCTTTCTGATGACCCTGAAGCAGGGGGAGGGTCTCCAAACCAGGGGATCCCCTTCCTCCACCTGGGGATTGGCAACCCTGGTTGGCAACCCTCTGCTTCACACAGAGTCACCAGCAGCCAATGTCCCTTCTTGACAATCTCAGACAAAGAAATATTTCGGGGGGGGGGGGGGGCATACCTTTCCTGCCAGCAAAGGGCCTCTCCTTGTGCACCTTCAGCCAGGCAGGACAGTTGGTCCCTCAGCCGAGAGGGAAACAGAGCCAAGCGGCATCCAGTCCCCTTCCGAGGAGCAGGAAGAAAGGTGGTACCCCCCCCCCCCAGTCCAATTGGCTGCTGGGAAGGCCCGGAGGAGGCCAAGGCAGTGCTCAGAGCAGGTGGAGGAGCCTGGAAGGGTAAAGAAAAAGAGACAGGCACTAGCTAGGAGTCCCTACTCATGATGGCAGGAGTCCTTGGCGTCATCTTTAGTGGGGATTCCTAGCTAGTGCTTGGCGGGGAACCTTTTAAAATGAAAAGTTAGGTGGGGGAAGCAAATTAGCACATCTCTGCACCACAGCAGAGATTTCAGAAACAGCAGGTGCAAAAGTTAAGTTTCCTTTGATTTGAAGGTAACTAATGCCTGAAGCAAAGGAGCTAGGAATAGACATGAAAAATTCTGCTATTTGTTCCTCTTCACCCAGTTTTCTGCCACATTCTTTGAGTGAAGAAAATATACAGTTTATTGACATGTTCAACAAAAGAACTCCCTTCATGGCATTTTAGGGTATTTAACTTCTGACGGAGTTCATATCTAGCAATCCGGCCAGAGGCCTTGTGCATATCCATGAGACAACTGTACATGCTTTTTGCAAAGTTCATACCCTTCAATCCTGCAGAGGTACAATTCATGGAGGTTGTGTGCTGTCAGGCTTCTGTGCGTTGGCATCACCCCATTGCCATTTCTCTTTATTGTGCTGTTCAGTTGCTAGGCCAGGAAGATTTTCTTTGAGATATTTCTCCAAAATTTCTGCCCTCAGCGGCAACTGCGGCTGCACATTCCTGGGTTGAAACATCTCTTGTGACAGGATCACAAGTTGGGCCTTGGGAGACCCACACTCTTGTGGAGCATACTCAGCCATTCTTGCTGACTAGCTTATCCCTTTCTTCCTGCTGTTTTCAGCTCTTAATGCAACACACACACACACACATTGCTTTTCAAATAGTAATTCAGCCTGCAGCAGGTCTCTTAGAACATAAGAGAAGCCATGTTGGATCAGGCCAATGGCCCATCCAGTCCAACACTCTGTGTCACATAAGAGAAGCCATGTTGGATCAGGCCAATGGCCCATCCAGTGCAACACTCTGTGTCACATAAGAGAAGCCATGTTGGATCAGGCCAATGGCCCATCCAGTCCAACACTCTGTGTCACATAAGAGAAGCCATGTTGGATCAGGCCAATGGCCGATCCAGTCCAACACTCTGTGTCACATAAGAGAAGCCATGTTGGATCAGGCCAATGGCCCATCCAGTCCAACACCCTGTGTCACATAAGAGAAGCCATGTTGGATCAGGCCAATGGCCCATCCAGTCCAACACCCTGTGTCACATAAGAGAAGCCATGTTGGATCAGGCCAATGGCCCATCCAGTCCAACACTCTGTGTCACATAAGAGAAGCCATGTTGGATCAGGCCAATGGCCCATCCAGTCCAACACTCTGTGTCATACAGTGGCCAAAAAACCCAGTTGCCATCAGGAAGTCCATCAGTGGGGCCAGGGCACTAGAAGTCCTCACATTGTTGTCCCTCCCAAGCACCAAGAATACAGAGCATCACTTGCCCCAGACAACTTGCGCTTCTCCTTTTATCTTTGTTACAGAGGCTGGCAGTCACTGAAAGAAACAGACTCAGGTTTTGTTTTTGTTTTTTAAATTCCAAGTCAGAACAGCCTTGCTATTCAGAAACTGGTATTGATCCAGTTCTGGTCTGGTTCTGTTCAGATCCAATAGGCTGGGCTCATGACCTGCTGGGAAGGGTACGGGTTCTGGTGGTCCAAATCCTTCTTTAATTACCAGAGTGCACAAGACTTTAACCCGGAGGTGCTTGTATTGAATCTGAAGAGATGATGCGATTGTGAATGACACAGAGTAGATATGATTTTGAAACAAAATAATATCTACATTATTCTAGAAATACATGTCTGATAGTGCAGGATATGAGACAGAGAAAGATCTATGCTATCTAACTCGGGGGGGGGGATTCAGAGAGAGAGAGAGAGTTGGGAATAATGAAAATATACGACAGGAAAATAGTGTCATTGGTAATGTTCTAACATTATAATGATTTATAATATACTAATTCATTCATTTTTATATTGTCTTCAATATTTGTTAAAAAGTGTCTTACATTTATTCCTTTTCCTTCTTCATTCCTTTTTCTGTATCCCATATAAAAAAACGGAAAATGGGGAGTTAAAACCTCCAAAGTAATAGACGAAGCACCTAAAGCTTTAAGAAACGAATGACATTTTGATGCTGTTGTATGGATGCTAGGCAACCACAACAGTACTGCTGACCTTCAAGCTTGTTTGCTCTCTGCAAAAGGTGGGGTCAGGGGAAGGGCTGTTTTGGCCTTTTAAGAGAGGGCTCATAGAGGCTAGGCCTGTCAGCAGACATTGGGCAACTTGATACTACACAACTTCCTAGACTTACCCAGAACCGACTGCTTGCCATTGTTCAGACGCAGCCATCCTGCAATAGTTAATGTGGTGGTTCGAGATTCAGTCTAGGATTTCGGAGACCCAGGTTTGAATCCCTACTCTGCCATAGAAACTTGCTGGGTGAACTTGGGCTAGTCACACCCTTTCAATCTAATGTACCTCAGGGTTGTTGCTACGAGGATAAAATACAGGACAGGAGAATAATGTGAGCTCCTTTAGGCCCCTCATTATGGAGAAAGATGGGGTATAAATTATAGAAGATGATGAAGATGATAATGGATTTATATCCCGCCCTCCACTTAGAAGAGTCTCAGAGCGGCTCACAATCTCCTTCCCCTTCCTCCCCCACAACAGACACCCTGTGAGGTAGATGAAGATATTCGATTTCTATCCCGCCCTCCACTCCGAAGAGTCTCAGAGCGGCTCACAATCTCCTTTACCTTCCTCCCTCACGACAGACACCCTGTGAGGTAGATGAAGATATTGGATTTATATCCTGCCCTCCACTCCGAAGAGTCTCAGAGTGGCTCACAATCTCCTTTCCCTTCCTCCCCCACAACAGACACCCTGTGAGGTAGATGAAGATATTGGATTTATATCCCGCCCTCCACTCCGAAGAGTCTCAGAGCGGCCTACAATCTCCTTTCCCTTCCTCCCCCACAACAGACACCCTGTGAGGTAGATGAAGATATTGGATTTATATCCCGCCCTCCACTCCAAAGAGTCTCAGAGTGGCTCACAATCTCCTTTCCCTTCCTCCCCCACAACAGACACCCTGTGAGGTAGATGAAGATATTGGATTAATATCCCACCCTCCACTCCGAAGAGTCTCAGAGTGGCTCACAATCTCCTTTCCCTTCCTCCCCCACAACAGACACCCTGTGAGGTAGATGAAGATATTGGATTTATATCCCGCCCTCCACTCCGAAGAGTCTCAGAGCGGCCTACAATCTCCTTTCCCTTCCTCCCCCACAACAGACACCCTGTGAGGTAGATGAAGATATTGGATTTATATCCCGCCCTCCACTCCAAAGAGTCTCAGAGTGGCTCACAATCTCCTTTCCCTTCCTCCCCCACAACAGACACCCTGTGAGGTAGATGAAGATATTGGATTAATATCCCACCCTCCACTCCGAAGAGTCTCAGAGCGGCTCACAATCTCCTTTACCTTCCTCCCCCACAACAGACACCCTGTGAGGTAGATGAAGATATTGGATTTATATCCCGCCCTCCACTCCGAAGAGTCTCAGAGCGGCTCACAATCTCCTTTACCTTCCTCCCCCACAACAGGCACCCTGTGAGGTAGATGAAGATATTGGATTTATATCCTGCCCTCCACTCAAGAGTCTCAGAGTGGCTCACAATCTACTTTACCTTCCTCCCCCACAACAGACACCCTGTGAGGTGGGTGGGGCTGGAGAGGGCTCTCACAACAGCTGCCCTTTCAAGGACAACCTCTGCCAGAGCTATGTCTGACCCAAGGCCATTCCAGCAGGTGCAAGTGGAGGAGTGGGGAATCAAACCTGGTTCTCCCAGATAAGAGTCCGCACACTTAACCACTACACCAAACTGGCTCTCCAACTGCATAGGGGCAATTATAATAGCTGCACAGGGGCAATTAAAAAGTTGGTTGCTTGGCAAATGGGAGGGAGGAAGAAAAATAGAAAGAGGAAGGAAAAAAAAATAGCATGGGAACCAAGAGGAAGAAAAAAATAGCAAGGGAAAGGAGATGCAGGGAAAGTGAGGTACCCCTTGCAAGTCGTTGCAGGTTCTCTACCAAGAAACTGGGTCCAACCTGATAACCAGTCCTGCACAACTCAGGCTGTTTTTTCTGGGTAGAGCCTACCCAGGGGAGGGGAGCAGAAAAGAGAAAGGTATAGGGGTATAAATAAAGATAGGTTGGCAAGTATGTGGGGAATAAAGAAACAGATAAAGGAGAAATACTATTGGAGCTTTTAGGTAAAGGAAAGAGGAAATGTTAGGGAGGGGAAATGAGATGACCCTGCAGGTCTTTGCTTATGCCCCACTTGTTTGTATATGTTTAAACTTGGAATTATAAGCAACTTGGAGCTGGCAAGGAAAAGGCATGGTATAAATATTTTGTCAACTAGTAAACTTAGCTGGCCTGCAATTACTTAACTTTAGTTTGTAAGCAGCCTTGAGTGCCTGTTGTAGAACAATGGGAGATACATGCTTAACTGGCCTCTGGAAAAGGTAGTTCAACATGCTTGGTTTTTATCACGTAACTTTATTTTCCAAATAGCATGAGTTAAATTACTTAACTTTCCCCCCTATGGTGCTCCAACCTTTCTACTGGGTAGAAAATCCCTTTGATTTAAATGGAACTTTGCTCTAAAATACGCTTAAGATTGAGGTGTGAAAACATCCAGGAGCCAACAAAAATGCTATTACTTTTCCCCCTACCGTTCATGAACGGTATGCATCAGGTTCAATGTCACTTTCTGAATTAATTATGCCTGGAAAGCAGTGTACCTTCTTTTTCCATACTGTATCTGGATGTGCCGTGTCTTCTAACTCAGAAAGAAGAATGGATGCTCCTGCAGCCTGACCAAACCGTTGCTGCTGTTGATTTTGCTGCAGCTGTTGTCCTTCGTCGGCTTTCTTCTAGCATGTCACCACTGATGGTGCCAACTGGCAGCCTAACCCTGGAAAGTATGCCAGTTCCTATGAAAATACAATGACCCAGTCATCCAGAATCTGTGGTTCTGCCAATAAGAGTTTACCTCTCTGTAAAAACATAGACCAGAACAAATCTATGTAGGGCTGCCAAGTCCAATTCAAGAAATATCTGGGGACTTTGGGGGTGGAGCCAGGAGACTTTGTGGGGGTGGAGCCAGGAGACATTGGGGCGGAGCCAGGAGCAAGGGTGTGACAAGCATAATTGAACTCCAAGGGAGTTCTGGCCATCACATTTAAAGGGACAGCACACCTTTTAAAATGCCTTCCTTCCATAGAAAATAATGAAGGATAGGGGCACCCTCTTTGGGGGCCCATAGAATTGGACCCCCTGGTCCAATCCCTTTGAGACTTGGAAGGTATTTTGGGGAGAGGCACTAGATGCTATACTGAAAATTTGGCACCTCTATCTAAAAAAACAGGCCCCCCCAGAGCCCCCGATACCCACAGATCAATTCCCCATCATTCCCTATGGAAATCTTTTGTGGAGGTGCATAATGGCTGTGGGGGTGGGGCTTCCCCCGCTGGCCAGCTGGCTGGGGGAGGGGGGAAGCCTGTAAAATCGGGGGATCCCCTGCTGGGACCTGGGGATTGGGAAGCCTAAATCTATGGTCTGGATCATGCTAGTAACCAGCTGAAAAGGCAGAATCCAGCAGTTCTGTACAATACAAGTAACGCTATTATTGCAACGCAGGGCTTTGCAGCTACCTAGAGGTGGAGGTATACAGCTGCATGCAACAGAGAGGGTTGTGAATACGCTGGGGGCTAGGTTTTAGATTTTAAGGATGCTGTTTCTCTGCTTAAATTTTTTATTTCTGAATTGACGTGCGGCCACTCTAGTTTTGCCCAAGGGGGCTAGACTCCCAGTCACATTTAACTTTATTTTAATATAAATTGTTGGTGCTTCATGTTACGAGCTCCCTTTTTTTTGTGATAAGGTAAGCCGAGAAATATTTTAAATAAATAAAAATGTACTTCTTCTGGAGATCAACGTTGCAAAGGAATTCAGCATTCCTGAAATGTTGGTTTTTATGTGTGCCCTCTTAAAATGATGTTACTTTTAAACTCTTCCTATTCTAAAATTTTAGTTCACTCAACTCAGCCTGGCCTAAGGCTGAAATACTGGGGGCCATCGCTTTTGACTAGCATCTTCTAGTTATGTTATTTATTAGGAATAAGGCCCATTGTGAAGAAAAATGCAATGGGCTCTAGAAAGGGGCACTGGGTGAGTGCCCCCTAGCCCCCACCCTTGTTGTATTCCCAACCAACCAAGTGAAGGCATTCGCTCCCCCCCCCCCGTCAAGTCTGCTTCAACTCTCGTCAAGCCTGTGTGTCATCTTTGGTTCAGGGGAAAGCATTCTGGGTAAAAGCCATACTGTATGCCAATGCTGCTAGCTCTACTCTTCCTCCTCCCCCCTTCCTGTCTTTTGTTATGTAGTTTCGCTCTGAAATGGAAGCATGTGAAAGAGATAATAGTGCCTTCTCAGACTGGGCAATGGGGGAGAGGCGCCTTGCCCAAGGCCAGCCGGCCTGAGAACGATTTGTAACATCAATGTGTGAATGTGCCCTGCATAGTACCCCCTCCCTAAAGAATTCCTTTGAAGAATACCTTATATGATTATCCTTTCTGTATGTTCCTCAGTCTCTCAATCTCTTAGCTGTTGGATACAATGATTTCAATAAACTAGAAACTTTTTTATCAAAAGGTCTCATTATTGAATCAGCCGACTTGACACCCCCCCCCCCCTCCCGAGGAGAGCTGATCTCTGCCATCTGAAGAACGGTTGTAATTCTGAGTGATCTCCAAAAGTGGGAAAAGTGGTTCCACAGGAGGAAATGGCTGATTCGGAGGGTGGAGTCTATGGCACTGTACCTGTCTGAGGTTCTTCCCCTCTCAAACTCACCTCCAGGCTCCAACCCTCAAATCTCCAGGAATTTCCCAACCAGGAATTGGCAATTGGTAAGTCACACTGGCTCTCATGGGGGGCTGCTGCTGAACAGGAGCAAGCAGCCAGGCCTAGTTAAGTCTTGCCAGCCAGATGGCATCAAGTCACTCAGAGGGTGCTGCCAAGCCTAGGGTAGCCAACCTCCAGGTGGAGCCTGAAGCTCTTCGGGGATCACAACTGAACTCCAGACAACAAATCTCTCTACCTATCCTGGAGAAAATAACTGCTTTGGAGGGTGGAGTGTATCCCATTCTGTTCACCTTTAGGCCTCTCCCTTTACTGACAGAAGTTGGTTGCCTAGCAACAGCCTCTGGCTAGGGACGAAGCTGAGGGGAAGAAGAAGATATTGGATTTATATCCCGCCCTCCACTCCGAAGAGTCTCAGAGCGGCTCACAATCTCCTTTACCTTCCTCCTCCACAACACACACCCTGTGAGGTGGGTGGGGCTGGAGAGGGCTCTCACAGCAGCTGCCCTTTCAAGGACAACCTCTGCCAGAGCTATGGCTGACCTAAGGCCATGCTAGCAGGTGCAAGTGGAGGAGTGGGGAATCAAACCCGGTTCTCCCAGATAAGAGTCCGCACACTTAACCACTACACCAAACTGGAGGAGGGGGAGAGAGAGTGACAAGAAATAGGCAGCAGCCATGCCTCTGAGGAAACACTCCCAGCAGTGCTAGGCCTTGCCATCTAGTTGCATTATGGTGGCAGAGGCTCCCTGGCTATTTCTCAGCCTTTGGAGGTTATATGTTTTGTGAGCCTTTGATGGGGCTGCAGAAGTCTGTTGCCAGTGACACTTTCTGTGAGGCCACTTAACAGAGAGGACACAGAAGAGTTGGAGATGTGGCTGTTATTCAGGCAGATAGACAAGGAGGAAGCACGCTGCCCCCTCCGCAGCCGGCGCTCGTGAAGCGCTGGGTTTGCGGTGGGGCCACGTGGAGCGATCCCAGCACTTCCTGGAAGAAGATGGAGCCAGGCAGGGAGGCGCGGGGGAAGCGCCGGATCGGAGGCAGAGGCAGCGGATCGCGCCCCCCCCGGAAGGTACGTACCTTTGCTCCATAAGACACACACACTTTCTCCCCCACTTTTTTTGGGGGGGGGAGTGTGTCTTATGGTCCAAAAAATACGGTAATTCTGCTTTAGTGCAACAGGGCTAAGTGAAGCTTTAAGTATCCTGGATTCTGTCCATATGATCGGTGGGAAAATCTGTCTCTGACGTCAAAACGTAACAAACCAAATACTATTGATTTCTCCCAAGTTGAATCTTTACAGGCTGCCCAACTACAGAAATCTACGGCTGGCAGCATGGATTGTCAAATGCAGAGTGCGCAGATTCATTAAATGTTCATATGCTCTGTCCCACAGCATAATAGAAAAATCAATGGAGGAATCAGACATTAGTAATAGAATGCCCTTTCCCCTGTAGTGCTGTTCGCTATGTCCCTTTCTAATCTCGCTCCTTTCAATAAAGCACATTCTCTATGCACTGGCAAGCATTTGGAAAGGCCTACAAAACACCATAAATGGGGTCCTAAGATGATTAATTCTGTTCCCACACAGAAACAAAAGCTATTGTTGCTTTCCTTCCAACTGGGAAAATGTTCAGTTGCATGTAATTAGTGGGCAAGGATTTTAATGGCATTTTTTATTTTTAACCAAATAGCAAAGCCTCCCTAAAGGCGCATGAAGCAATTTGACACTACATTTTTGCAGATAGTCTGGCTGTTAAGCTTCCGTACGATTGAGTTTGTCCCCAAAACCAATGCATTTACAAGATCTGGGAAAACAAAGTTCCTGCCATCTATAGCAAAGCCAATGTCATGTTCCTTTAGCTGTAGATGGAAAACTTTTGACAGCTGATGCAATTTGATGAGCAGTGGGGGACAAAGCACCATCAGAAGAGTACCTCTAGGAGGCTGTGTGTTCCAGAGAAATCATTCTGGGGGTGGGGGGGAAGCCTGCTTATATTATTGTAGGATTAAACTTCAGCAAAATGTTTAGGCTTCCCAAATCTCCTGCCCTGGCGGGAGAACACTGGATTTTGAGCCTCCTCCCCCGGTCTGCAAATATTCGGAAGCGGGAGGTGGGACGATGCTTCCCCCTCACAGCGCCGGGCCGCCGTAGCAACACCAGCACAGTGCCGCCACCACAAGTGCTGCTGGCCCAGGCCCATCACCGCGGCTGCGGCCCGAGCTACAGGCTGCCAGTGCCTGAGGAGAGCGGCAGAGGGTCTCCTCTCCCCCCCCCTTTGATCCTGCCTTCTGGGAGGGACTTGCGAGATTTTTTTTTACAATAAATACCAATTGCCCTTTCCTTCCGAGGAGCGGCTGTAGCTGGGAAGGAGCGATCGGGAAAGTCAAAGGGAGGAAAGGTAAAACAGAAAAACAACAACCCCATGCAAGCCCCCCCCCCCCCCCGTCTGAGGCTGCCAATTACAGGCCGTTTTCCAACTCAACCCCGAAGAGAAGCTAAAACCGGCATGAGGAAGCCCGCGCCTGCCTGCACTCTTTGCTTTCTTCCTGAGTGAGAAGGAAGCCGTCCACTTTCTTAACGCTTGCAAGGTCCGGGTAAAGTTAGAGAGTCCAGCGGCTCCTTTAAGACCAGCAAAGTGCTATTCAAGGTATGAGCTTTCGTGTGCACGGCACGCACACCTCAAATACGCAAGGTCTGGGTAAATAATTTTAAAAGCACATTATGCGGTGGAAAAAAAGGCCAGCAAGGCATCGCAACCAGCCAGGCAAGACTGCCTCCCTAGCGAGAGAGAGCATGTGACTTACCAGACTGGGGAGGAAACTGACTGCTGGGCATTCATTATTCCCTATGGAAACCGATTCCCAAAGGGAATAATGGAGAATTGATCAGCGGGTATCTGGTACTCTGGGGGGGGGGCTGTTTTTTGAGGTAGAGGCACCAGATTTTCAGCATAGCATCCGATGCCTCTCCTCAAAAGACCCTCCAAGTTTCAAAAAGATCTGACCGCGGAGTCCAATGCTATGAGCCTCCAAAAAAGGTGCCCCTATCTTTTATTAATTCCAAGGAGGGAAGGCATTGAAAAGGTGTGTGGTCCTTTTCAATGTGATGGACAGAACTTCCTTTGGAGTTCAATTATGCTTGTCACAACCTTGCTCCTGGCTCCACCCCAATGTCTCCTGGCTCCACCCCCAAAGTCTCCTGGCTCCACCCCCAAAGTCCCCAGATATTTCTTGAATTGGACTTGGCAACCCTAAAAGTGTTTGATACTGAAAAAGAACAGAAGCTTGGTCTCCGTCATGCTAATCTTCTCCCCAGTCCAAAATAAAACCAGGTTGTCTCTGTACCTATACATTATTGGATATTGCCAGGGCTTTTTTTTGTAGCAGGGACTCCTTTGCATATTAGGCCACACACCCCTGATGTAGCCAGTCATCCAAGAGCTTACAGTAGGCCCTGTAAGAAGAGCTCTGTAAGCTCTTGAAGGATTGATTGCATCAGGGGTGTAAGGCCTAGTATGCAAAGGAGTTCCTGCTACAAAAAAAGCCGTGGCTATTGTGCTTTCATTGTGCTACAGCAGTCATTCACCACAGCATTGGCTGGTCCACACAGGAAAATCTAGCTGTAAATCACTACTATAGTGCAACAGTAGTGAAATATCAGTGTTATGTGGCTACAGCCGCTCTGTTGCAGCGGCAAAGGGAGCACAATAGGTAAATGGTAAATGCTGTGTTAAGTCCTCATATACATCCATCAACATGCCCGGTATGATCACTTTTGACGATAGCTGTTGGGGAGAGCAATTAACTTGCATATTGGGAGGAGTGTGTGTAGGGGTGACCGGAAGGAAACTGGGTAGTGGGTGGAGAGATGCCTAATCATTTGTCTCTTCAAGGACTGGCATGCTGAAGCCTCAGCTGAAGAAGTTTTTGTCTGGGGCGGGCCCTCCCTTTTTGGAAATCACATCTTTTGGATGAGGTTAGCCCCTAGACCACGGGTGTCAAACATGGACTCCTGCCCTAGACCATCTGTCTTTCGACTGGAGATGATTTCTTCTCTTGGATGATGAGGAGGGGGCCCTGAGAACTTTCCTTTGCACTGGAGGCCTGCTTCTGAGGAGCTGCAGCCGGACCAGTTTCATCAAGAAAAGCAGCTCTTCCAGGAAACTGACTACTGGACATTAGGTTTAGGAAGGGAAATAAGTTTGGGGGTGGGGAGTGCCATACCCTGAGTGCAAAACTGTATTTACTCTGTTGTAATAATTAGTTGCTTTGCCAATAAATAGTTTTAAACCAAGGTGTTTGAGTAGGGTTGCCAATCCCCAGGTGGGGGCAGGGGATTCCCTGGTTTGGAGACCCTCCTCCCGCTTCAGGGTCATCAGAAAGCAGGGGGAGGGGAGGGAAATGTCTGCTGGGAACTCTGTTATTCCCTATGGAGATTTATTCCCATAGAAAAACATGGAGAATTGATCTGTGGGTATCTGGGCGGGCTGTTTTTTGGGGGCAGAGGCACCAAATTTTCAGTATAGCATCTAGTGCCTCTCCCCAAAATACCCCCCAAGTTTCAAAAAGATTGGACCAGGGGGTCCAATTCTATGAGCCCCTAAAGAAGGTGCCCCTACCCTTCATTATTTCCTACGGAAGGAAGGAATTGAAAAGGTGTGCCGTCCCTTTAAATGTGATGGCCCTTTGGAGTTCAATTATGCTTGTCACAGCCTTGATCTTGGCTCCACCCCCAAAGTCTTGTGGCTCCACCCCAAAGTCCCCAGATATTTCTTGAATTGGACCTGGCAACCCTTTGTGCAAGTGGGAGGGGGGCTTTAAGAAAGGAGTCCTTAAACCTTGAACTTGCCTTTATTTCCTGGTTACAGACAAATATATACACCAACACTGGCTTTATGTAAATATTAACTGTCTTAAGTTCCACTATCAATCCCTGCCCTGTGCGAGTAGTAAGAAATAGCTAGCAAAGCACATCTGTGGTGGAGAAATGTCTGCACCAGATTCCATTGTTTGTTGCATCTCAAGATCTTTTGCTTGGAAGTCCTGCTTTACCCATCTCGAACAGAACATCCATCATTGCCCTTATTCTGCAGTCTGCTGAGACCCATGTTTCTTCAAATCGATGCAGAAACTAGGTTGTCGCGGTAGCTTGGACAAATACCATTGTTGGAGTTTGATTTATCCTAGAAATAATATCTCTGATCTTAGGCTCATTCTGCACATGCAAACACACATAGGCATTGTAAGTGGGTGACGCCATAGTCAATCACCATTTAGAGGCATGGATGCAAGTCCATTATTTCACTGCTGTATAACGCAGCCCATAATTTCACTGCTGTATAATGTAGCAGATGGAAGCTGTCAGGTGACTTCTTTGAAATGCTTGGTCATCTCTCTGACTAGGTATGCTAACTGGGGAGTTGGGAGGTTCCAGTGTTCAGACTTCTAGGCTGCTGATTTAGAATACAACCATTCATGTTTAAGGATTATCCCAATTCATATTGATAGCATGGACTGAAAGATATAACTGCTTGGCAAACATAATTCTTCCAGCGTGTGTCATTTATGGAACCTAGTGTTTACAGGGCACATCCTAGAATACCAGGATCTGTTTCAGGCAGCGTCTCTTCCTACTCGGGCTGCCTGTCTACAAGCTGTTCATATGTGGCCAAGATATATTGCTCTGTGTAAATGCCATAATTATTTACTGTGCCAGCCCATCCCAGTATAAAATAATGTGATATAAGCAAAATCAGTTTCATCTGCTTCATCTGAAGGAGCACTCTTCAAATCATGCAGTCTTGCCTCCAAAAAAAGTAGTCAACAAGGTAAGTTCTAACCTCCATTTTCTTCCTTAAGAAATTTGCTTACTTTTCCAGCTGGTATATACTGTTACACATACGGATGTTTATAAAAAATCCAGTCTTAATGAATGGAATTGTTAGATTTAAAATCAATGATATATATATAGGACTGGAAATATATAGAGAGAGCATTGGAAAAAGTGCAGAAAAGGGCAACTAGAATGATTAAAGGTTTGGAACACCTTCCCTATGAAGAAAGGTTAAAACACTTGCGGCTCTTTAGCTTGGAGAAACGTCGACTGCAGGGTGACATGATAGAGGTTTACAAGATTATGCATGGGATGGAGAAAGTAGAGAAAGAAGTACTTTTCTCCCTTTCTCACAATACAAGAACTCGTATTGAAATTGCTGAGCAGTCAGGTTGAAACGGATAAAAGGAAGTACTTCACACACACACACACACACACACACACACACACACACACACATATATTGGCCACTGTGTGACACAGAGTGTTGGACTGGATGGGCCATTGGCCTGATCCAACCTGGCTTCTCTTATGTTCTTATGACTGTTAAGTGCTGCTCCAAATAATATCATATAAATCTCTAAGAAGTTAAAAAAACAACTATCAGAACATCATATTGAGTGCCAGATGCTTATAGATATCTTATATCTTATATAAGTGAAAAGTTATACAGAATTAACAGAAGCAAATCCCTCCTTTGACAATTGTACCATCCAAAGTTAAACCAGAAGGAGAGAAAATAAGAAACATTAATAATAATAATATGTCCATGTCATTTTAAGTATGTTCATTAAAAAGGTAAAGGTACAAGCACCGAGTCATTATTGACTCGTGGGGTGACATCGCATCACGACGTTTTCTTGGCAGACTTTTGATGGGGTGGTTTGCCATTGCCTTCCCCAGTCATCTACACTTTACCCCCAGCAAGCTGGGGACTCATATTACATCCATGCAAAAAGAGTTGCATGCAGGCTACACAAAGCTACTTGTGCACAACAGAAAGACTACAGTTATCAGGGACACTGGTGAGTTAGGCAGTAGCCCGTACTTGATTTCTAATACACATAGTAAATCTGATGGTGCTGTAGCTGTGGTATTTTGCAGCAAAATTGCAGTCCTCAGAATATTTACATATGAGTCAGCTCCACTGAACTCCGTATTACATACTTGTTCAGGATAAGCTGCATGGAAGGGTTTACTTGAAGGCTATGCAAGGGAATGATGTGCTGTCAGATGATCAAATATCCAGATGTTTCTTTTGCTCTGAGAACCATTGTTGCGCGATCAGTCCAGAGCACTAACTGTTTTCTCCTGTTTTATTTGGATTTTTAGTCCCTCTCTTTCTATAATCAGTGTTCAAACAATAGCTACAAACCTGCATGCTGCATATAGGCCTAACAAACAACCCAGGGTTCCACCTTTCATTTTAAAGAGTTACTCAGTGGTTGCCAAAGTAATTGATATTGTACTATGTGCTCAAAATGTAGCAAAGTCCAACTCAAATAGTATGCATAGAAAATGAAATGTTGAATTAAGCCGATTTAAGGCAGCAACAATTGGATTAAACTATGATGCATGCACTCAGAAAAACTTGTAGGGTGAAATTCTACAGTAGAGTGAGACTTCAATGTAGTTTAAAATATATGACTATTATACACTGAGGTCTCAGTTCTAAGTGCAATAACGCATCTCAGTTTCCAGGGCTTTAGGTTATATACAGTGCAATCCTAAGGAGAGTTACTCTGTTCTAAGCCCATTAGATTGGAGTAACTCTCCTTAGGATTGGACTGATACAGACTTATAAAGTGGTCATCACTGTCATTTTTGTGTGTGTCCTTCTATGGTATCAGACCAGTTTTGCAAGTTTTAAAATCACACCCTGGAAAAACACTTGTGATTTTTTAAAGAACAAGGGAAAGACGTTTCCAGGGAAGAATCAGAAAACAGACACGAATCAGGCTTTTCCTGCAACTAGACTCCAACTAGACTCCAACTCCCTTCACTCCCCAGTTTGATTATCAAGTTACTTGTGCTGCATCAGGATTTTAGCTGCCATTAAAGGGGGAATCGTTCACCTCTACACAGCCATTGAATACACCATTACCAGTTAAGCAGTCTGGTGTCACGAGCTGGGGCCAGGCCAGGCAAAGTCCAGGGGCAGTCCAAGGTCTGTAGCTGGTGAGCAAAGAGGGTTCAAAGCACCAAAACCAAATCACAGTCCAGGTATCACAAGTCAGAGGTTCAGAAGCCAAAGTCAGGGGGTCCAAAAGCCAACGTCGAGGGGTCCAGAAGCCAAAGTGGATGCTAGAACGTCAGGTAAGTGACTAGTTGCTTCCACAAAGCCTTCTCCCAAAGCCCACAGCTATATAGCCCTCTGCTGTCTGTTGCCCATTTGGACTAATTGCTGACTCAGAGGGCAGCCAGGATCCTGTTGAGACTCAAGCATCCTCACTCCTAGAGGGGCCAGGATCCTTTTAGAACTCAGGGAGTGTCTTGCTTGTGAGCGTGCCGCCCTCCTCCAATCCCTGAGGTCCTTACGAAGGCAGTCACGCACACGAGCCACCCGAGAGGGCGAGGCAGGGGGCCTTGGATCTTCTCCAGTAGGAGGCAGGGGCACTGGTGCCGGAGGCAGGGGCACTGGTGCAGGTGGCAGGGGCACAGTTTCTTCTGCAGGCTCAGCTTCTTCTGCAGGGTCCCCAGCACCCATGACACCTGGATGTTTTAATTCTTTTGATTGTTTTTCTATCTGTTTTGAGAAATTTGGAAGGGAAAAAGGAAATTTTATCTTGCCATGTGGCTCCACATAACCCAGCTAATCTGATTCTTGGTTTACCCATTTTGTTGTCACAAAACAGCTTTCCCATTCATTGTCTTTCCCATTCATTTCTTTTTGTCATAATGATAAACACTGTCAGGATATGTGTTCTAGTGCCAAACTTGCTCTTCTGTAGTTGGCAAAAGTATGAGGTTCATAGAGTATAAAAGTTCTTGGACTTCAGGGTCTGCTCCCAAGGCACGATGTAGCATGTTTGCTGAAGCTGAGTAAGTTTGAGTCTGATCAATGCTTGTATAAAGAACACATGGCAATCTGATGCATGCTACATTGAAGTTCATGATAAAAGGTAGACAAGTACCGTTTTCGCACACAGCTAACCTCGCAGTCACAATCCTGCTCCCTCTGCAGCGTCCGGTCGGATTTCGCACCATCTGCGCCGGAGTTACAGGAAATGCCGCGGCTTTTGCGTAGCAAACGTAAACCGCTAAAACACAGTTTACGTTTGCTATGCAGAAGCTGCGGCACTTCCTGTAACTCCGGCGCAGATGGTGGGAAATCCGACTGGATGCTGCAGAGGAAACAGGATTGTGACTGCGAGGTAAGCTGTGTGCGAAAACGGTAGATATTAAATACATTTATAAATATTCTGATAGCCTAAGGCAATAATATTTTTCATTATTTCTTCCTTAGGAGGGGGCAATGTTAATCTTCGCTACTCATGCTCAGGGTTGTTGTTTTTTCCTCCCCTAGGTTTCAAAGATGCTATTTTATTGTGCTCCTTTCTTGTGCACCTTTATCATCTTTAATGGAGGTGTTGTCTCATCACCTTTAACCCAACAAGAACTCATTTCAAAAATTGCCAACTATCACATGCTGGGGAGTAAGGATGCTTCTCTTCTGAAAAATGCCCAGAAACCTGAAACTTATGAAGGTATTGGAAAAACATTAAAATAAAACCAAATGTACTCAGAGGTAATATTCTAACATATAAAGAGAGTATGCATAACTACATGGCTATGAAAACCACATGTTGTTTTGTAGTGAGGAAGAGCATGGACAGCTAATGATGATACACCTTGCACTGATTATGTGGCCCCATTAAACTTAATATATGAAGCTTATAAGAATGCAGATGTACATATTTTTTTGAAAAAAAATCTGCTGTCTTTAGTTGCTCATATGCTCTCTCGCTCTCTCGGCTTGGCTTCACGAACGAAGATTTAAGAAGGGTGCAATAGTCCACGTCTGCTGCAGGCTCGCTGGTGGCTGACAAGACCAATGCGGGACAGGCAGGTCCGGCCACAGTGGCTGCAGGGAAAAGTCTGATCTAGGGCCGGCGCTGCAGCAGCGCGATTCTTCCTCAATCTCCTTTTGTCCTCAAGACCAGCTATGCGTGCGTTCTCAAAGGAAGAGACAGCCTGGTGGATGGTGTGCTCATATGCAAAAGGGTGCTAAATATACAACTTTAATGATTTATATACAGTTTCTTACTCTTAGAATAGATAGGTTATTACTTGATTTTTTTAAAAAAAGGACTGTATTTTTAATCAAATAAAAATCCATTGGAGGGGGGGGAGGAATCTATCATCTATGGCTACCCACATAGGTCTTGACAAACCTTTTTTTACTGCTGGCCTAAAACTGGCAAAACAGAGCAATGGGTCAGATTGATACTTCTGAAAATGAGAATATTTCCATTATCACGATTGCTGCCACGAAGAATGTATGCTAGTCTCAGAAGGCTGTTGATTCTCTTATACATATCCTTTTCCATTGTCCTAAATATGAAACAGAGAGGAAATTTTTTTGACAAAATGGATACTGAAATTTTTAATCTTTTCTGAATCCACAAAACTGAGACTTTGGTTAAACAGCTTTTGCCGCAGCAGTATAACAGATATGGCAACATTTTGTTTCACTGTAATTTTTAATTGTTAATTTTCACCTTAATTTTATTTCGTTGTAACTTTTTAAATCTATCTATACTACTGTGAGTATATGGCCTCTGAGCTTTTAAACCAAATAAACGACTGACTGCTAGTCTCAAAGTTTTCTGGGTACTGAATAGACTGGCTTTCTAAGCTAAGAAAGGCTATCAAAGAACACACATAATATGGCACACACTATCCTGTTCAAATCCCATGGAAAGTTACTTCTGCTCCATATACTAACACTACTCAAAAGTTGATACCACCATGTTCGGTAATGCTTACTCTCAAGTAATAGAGGTTTACAAGACAATGCATGGGATGGAGAAAGTAGAGAAAGAAGTCCTTTTCTCCCTTTCTCACAATACAAGAACTCGTGGGCATTCGATGAAATTGCTGAGCAGCCAGGTTAAAACGGATAAAAGGAAGTACTTCTTCACCCAAAGGGTGATTAACATGTGGAATTCACTGCCACAGGAGGTGGCGGCGGCCACAAGCATAGCCAGCTTCAAGAGGGGGTTAGATAAAAATATGGAGCAGAGGTCCATCAGTGGCTATTAGCCACAGTGTGTGTGTATGTATAAAATATTTTGCCACTGTGTGACACAGAGTGTTGGACTGGAGGGGCCACTGGCCTGATCCAACATGGCTTCTCTTATGTTCTTATGTGACAGAGTGTTGGACTGGATGGGCCATTGGCCTGATCCAACATGGCTTCTCTTATGTTCTTATCAAGTAAAAAGAGCCCTGTAAGCTCTTGGAGAATTGGCTACATCAGGGGTGTGTGGCCTAGTGTGCAAAGGAGTTCCTGCTACAACAAAAGTCCTGAGTGCATATTATGAATTTTATTATTTTTAACTGTTATTGTATTTATGTAAATAGTTCTTATTGATGTACACTGCCCTGAGCCCTGTTTCACAGGGAAGGGCGGCTTCAAAACGGAATTGAATACATAAATAAATGATGAACGTATTTGTGAGAACATACTAATGGAGTTGGGTTTGCCTTTTTCAGAATATCTGGCAAGAGACTGCCGGGCTGCCTTTCGCCGTGGTAGAAGGGAAAGCGGCCTGTATGTCATCCGTCCGAAACACTCTCCCTTACTGGTGGTCTACTGTGACATGGAGTATGACGGAGGCGGCTGGACAGTGCTGCACAGAAATGATGTCAATCAAAAAGCACCTTGGTCAAGCACGTGGAATGCTTATAAAAAGGGCTTTGGGGACCTTTCAGGAAACCACTGGCTGGGCAATGAATTTATACACCTCTTAACCCAACAAAATGCCTTCTCTGTGCGGTTCGTCATAGTTAACAATGATGGGGAAACCAAGCATGCTGACTACCATAGCTTTAATGTGGATAGTGAAGATAGTGGCTATGCGCTGAGACTAGGGAACTATTCAGGAGATGCAGGGGATGTGCTGACCACAATAGGAGAAACAGGTATCCATGACAACATGAGGTTTTCCACCCAAGACCAGGATAATGACCGGAGGTCCGATAGAAACTGTGCACTAGACAGTGGTGGCGGCTGGTGGTATGATAACTGTTATTCAGCCCTTCTAACTAGCAACTCCCTCATACGTTGGAAAGGGGTGTGCACAGACTCTAGAAGATGCAAATCAGCAGCCATCCTCATTAGACCAAATGGACAAAACTGCAACTTATCTTCAAGATACTAATACCTTTGATAGATGAATGCCACTTTAAAGTCTTTCTTTCCCTTTAGATTAGCCCTGCGAATCAACCTGAGGGATCTAGGATGCAGTGCCCTGAGAATTTATCTTCCACAGATTCCAGCGAGATAAAGTTTGAGCAGCCAAAAGGACAGCTCTCGTTCTTTTCAGCAGAGCATATTCAGGAGAACTTTACAGGGGAGTTTGCTTTTATTGCCTTGCCTGTTTCGAAACAGCTCTAAAGAATTTTGGCCCAGATATAGAGATGGTGAAAGCCAGTGCTAAAGTCAAGAACAATAAAACAATAAAACAGTTCACATATCTCCATGTGGAACAACAGCAGGTTGTTGAGTGCAGATGGGGGTTGAAATACAGGGCTGATGTAGCTTAACCTCTCTAGTTTTAAATGCAAAAACACTGACTGTACTTGTGATTTCAAAAATACCTGTTAATAAAAAAAGATAAATGGCTACAATTTAATTGTGAAATTCTTTATAAACACAAGTTTTTATGCCAATAAAGGTTTCTGGAATTGGAATTAGAAATATAAACACAAGTGGAAAATGAATTATGCTAACCATCTAACCTGGGAAACTATAGATTGTTCATCTAATTACCACATCAGAGAGGGAAGGCAATTAGAACATCTGCGAAGCTTATAGCCCCGCATGTCTTCTTTCAGCTGATGAAGATTTTCTCCTGCAACTTTTTTGGGGGTAGAAAATTGTTTCCTCCCCAAGTGTCAAGTCTTGAGAGTTCCCCACTATCAACACACGTCTTAATAGGTTTAAGATAGTTTATTGAAATAGAGACACTTCAAGCAAGTGGCTGCTTGTGAGAACTGATTTTGGCGAGTCAAGCATACCTTTAGGCTAGTCGTTACACATTTCAAGCATAAGTGCCAAGCATCCAGTCCCTCCCCCTCCCCAGTTCATTTCCAAAGTTCTGTCTGCAGGGGCAAGCCTATCTCTGGGAACTCAGCCTTCGAGGTGATATGATCACCATCTTCAAGTACTTGAAGGGCTGTCATATAGAGGATGGTGTGGAATTGTTTTCTGTGGCCCTGGAAGGTAGGACCAGAACCAATGGGCTGAAATTAAATCAAAAGAGTTTCCGGCTCAACATTAGGAAGAACTTCCTGACCGTTAGAGCAATTCCTCAGTGGAACAGGCTTCCTCGGGAGGTGGTGGGCTCTCCTTCCTTGGATGTTTTTAAACAAAGGCTAGATTGCCACCTGACAGCAATGAAGATCCTGTGAATTTAGGGGGAGGTGTTTGTGAATTTCCTGCATTGTGCAGGGGGTTGGACTAGATGACCCTAGAGGTCCCTTCCAGCTCTATGATTCTATGACCTTGGAGAGTCTAGTACCGGGCTAAAGAAGCTTATAACGGTTACAGAAAGAGATAGCAGGGTAACTCCAAGTGATGCCAACAGCAAAATATATGATGGCAAGAGGCACTCTTGACACCAAGCACAAATTACGTCAAACTTTTCTGAGCTGAAGGAAATTTCTCTTATGGCAACTATACAAATCTGAAGGGGGTGGGGAGTACATAGACAAATGAGAAATTGGTATATCCAAAAAGTAGCGCATCCACCACCTAAAATTCATAACTTGTGGAAAATATGAGTTGCCGATTTGGATTTTAGTTCTTATAAGAAAACCCAACCATACTTTCCATTACATTTTCATCCCTCTCTTCTTCCAATGAGTTCAAGGCAAGCATATACTTTATCTTGTGAAGTAGGACAGGATGAGAGGGAATGACAACTCAAGATCACAATTATGGCTGATCAGGATATGGGCTGTAATCTGGCATTCTAGCTACTATTCTGAACTAGCTTTCACCAACTATACTAGAGAGTTATCTGATGAGGACAGAGCTCCAGAAATACGAATACTCCACAATTTCTAATTTTCTTATTGGGGCTGGCAGCACTTTTACTTTTCTGTCTTCCCCTAATACTCAGGTTAGGTTGCTGTCTTCATGGCAGGAAGTCTGCCAACAGAGAGCAGCCTGACCATAAGTACATAGAAGACGACAGCTTGATGCATACTGTGAGTGTTTAAGTTGTTGGTCATGAACAGTATTTTCTCCCTCCATGCACACTACCCATGATAATTTTATGAATAACCAAAGAGAACCATATAGCATGTTTATAATGCATTAATAAAATCAGACCATGCGTTAGTTTATCCACAACATATGCTTAAGGAGACCACGGATGCAACCATATGGCGATGATTCTCCATTTTGCATTCGTTGTCATTGTGAATGCAGATTGACAATAGATTTTTCCACATGGGAGCTTGGCTGCCTACTTCCGTCAGCTCCCATTTTCCTTGCTGTATAACAGGGTGGCTTTTTGAGCGATTTTAAAAACCAGTAATTGCCATAAGTCTATAGTATTATTACATTTGAGTTATATCCCGCCCTCTCCGCAAGCGGACTCAGGGCGGCTCACAGTATCATATCGACACAGTTAAAACCATAATTTACATTTTCCAGTTTAAAAACATATTACATATTAGTATTTTAAAACTGTAGCATTATAGCAATTATGATTTTTAAAAAGAGAAGCCCCCCAGCAATGCAGCAGGAAAAAATGGCGGCCATAATAAGGAGCTTACAGAGGAGAAATGATACTCTTGTGGGCAGGATTTTCAAAAATGCCGGCTTTCACATTCTGAAGGCATGTTAATGCGCTTGGACTGCGTTTGAAAGATCAAAGCAAAGCAGGAAAAACCCTGGAAGCAGGAGAATTAAAGGATAATGCCATGTGGGTTCCAGTTTAAAACTCAAGACGGAGAAAAATGTCCACGAGGATGCATCCCCTGAGAACTTCAAGATTCATATCAGTGCCCTCAATGCTGAGGGAGAAAGCATGAATTTAAGGGAAGACATTGTAAAAGGAGCCGGAGTGTAGGAAGCAACTCCAAGGAGTGTATCTGGCAGCCATTTTCTAGCCTTATCCCTACAACTCATTTTGTGACCATGAAAAATGGAGGTGTTTCTGAATATACATACCAGGAAATCAGTTACATTGAGCTCTTTGGAATTTAGTTTTGAGTAAATATGAATAGGTGGGTACTGTTCGCAGATTATAGGAAACAGACCTAAGAGAATGTATTTAGCATCACATAAAAAAAGGAGTGCCAATTCCAGTGCGTTAAATGCTTTTAACAAGAAGTATATATGTTTGGCCTGTTTTTAGAAGTGTACTCACATCGACATTCAGTCTCTGTCATTTCTTTATATTACTAACAGATATTTAAACATTCTGAATGGATCAAAGGACAGTCCTATGAGGAAAAACCTTGGAGTAAGGCTATGATCTTCAGTCCTGAGTTAGTAGAAAGCAACTTCGGCTGAACTCAATGGGTATTTATATCCTGGAATTCACTAACAGTGGATATAGTGATAACCCTGAGCATAGATGGCCTTTTTAAAAAGTAAATTTTATTAGTTTAACTTTTAAACAAGATACAAAAAAAAAGGGGGGGGGACAGGAATAACCAACCAGTCTACAAATGAAACAAAAGCAGACATTAAAAGGAACCTTCTAAATTACCAACCTAAAAACAAGATGATAAGAAAAATATATAAAGTATAAAGACATATTGTTGAATCAGAGTATTGACAGAGGGACTGGAAAAAGGACTGGAAGTCTTCAAAACTATAGCCAAACAGTCATGCCGCAATCCTGCTTTAAAATGGTAGAGGGAATGGTATGGTCATCTTCTGCTAGTTAACATTCTTCATGTAGCGTTTGCCACTAACACATCCTGTCAAGCAGGATATCATCTGCTTGGGTGTGTGATACTTCTAAAACACAATGCCTGCTGTAAAGATAATACTTGCTTTAAAACAAATAGATAATATACGCACACAAAGTCAGAATAGGGTCTGGTATTGCTTTGCAATCTAAAAACAGAACAAAAAATTCCACTGAGGTTTGTGAAAGTTGGGTGTAAAAATCAATTGTCCTCTTACCCAAGGGCATAGACTTTCCGGTTTCCCTGGTTAAGGCTGGGGCTGGGCCAGAGGCATTGCTATGCTAGGTCCTTAACTGAACTGGGGCCCAGTGACATCATAGAGAGGAGCCAGTGACATCACAGACCATTATCATTACCTATGGAGGCAGAGGCATGTGGGATTTAGGGACGGACTCCCAGAAATTTAGGGGGGGCTGGGAACCTCTCAGAACCCCCCTAGCAATGACCCTGGGCTAGGCTAAACCCAGGAAAAGGTGGGGGTTGGCCAGGAAAACATAATAAAGATTCCTCCTGTCCTCTATTCAGGCCTATACTGCAGGATGTTGTAGGTGTACAATAGGAATCTTCGGCACCAGAAAGGACTTTCCTATTTCTAATTACAAAACATTACATGGCAAATTGAATGGAATGGTAGACTGAAAACAATTCAAAGGAAAATATCAGGATTCTGAAAGAGGAGAAATTATATATGAAAAAGTGGAGGGAGTAGCCATGTTAATAGTGTAATCCCTATACCTTCTAAATTTGCAGAGTGGAATGACAGCCTCTGGGAATAGGCTAAGTGCTCTGTGACCAGAATGATAGCCCCCAGAGTAGAATGATGGTCCCTAGGAAGACAATCTGTGCTGTTGAACTGGAATGACAGGTCACAGAGTGGAATGACAGTCCCTAGGATTAGCAGAACTGTTTTTAGACTGGAATGACAGTCCTTGGGAGTTGCAGAAGTATTCTGGGACTATCATTCCACTCTGAGGACTGCCATTCCAATCCCAGAACACCTCTGCTACTCCTAGGGGCTGTCATTCCACTCTGGGGACTGTTATTCAAGTTCCAGAGCACATACTCCATTGCTTGGAATCATCATTCCATTCTAGGAGCTCTCATTCCAGTAACAGAATGCTTCAGCTACTTCCGGGGGCTATCATCCACTCTATAACCTGTAATTCCAGACCTAGAGCACAGATTCTCTTCCTAGTATGATTGCCAAGTCTAACTCAGAAAATACCTGGGGACTTTGGGGTGAGGCCAGGAGACTTTGGGGGTGGATCCAGGAGACTTTCCCATTCCCTAAAATAAATAAAAATACAGCAGTACAGTTCCCCTGAATACAGTCTTCATTTAGTCATCCCCAGCAACTGGCTGCATTTCCACTTCCACTCTCTCTCTCTCTCCCCCCCCCCCTCACTCACACACGCATGCACACAGCAGCCAAAATAAACACAGTTTGGAAGCACACACTTAGTGATCTCACTGTAAGGAACAAATTGAGCTTCCCCAGCCCCCCTGAGGAAGTAGAAATAAGATGCCAATCAGGAGAATCCTTTTGTCTTAGTTTTATTGATCAACAAAGGGAGCCACAGTGAGACAAGCTCACTGAGAATAACAGAAGAGTTCATTTTATTGCCTATTCTGGCTGCTTGGTCCTTGTCTTTTCCCCACTGGCTAAGGTACTCAGGAGTTACAGCCTTTTCAACCACCTAGTACATGTTAGCTCATTAGTGTGTTTCCCCTCCCTTTAACATCCAAAGCATGTGTATTTAAATGGGTTAGTTGGTTATTCGGGGTGTGTTAGATAATATGTATAAACTCATTAAACCTGCATATTACTAACTACTTCATTAGCAGCGTCTATCTTGAGTGCATTCCTTTTACTTTACTCTTATCTATAGTCTTTAACTGTTTCTTACTGTCTTGTGAGAAACTCAGTATTTTTCAACTTTGCACCTCAGCTCACTCTCATGCCATTATTTCTCTCATCACTGGGGCAATTTACTCACCATGGGAGTTGTTGGCTGCTATATACTTAACAGTTCATCAGACTAACACAAGGAGACCAGAAGTTACTATTTTAGTGTGCAAATGGCTTCTTAAGGGGCTGCAAAATAAATGGAGGGTCTGGGCTCCTTCCCTTCCAACAGGCACATTGTTCTGCAGACTCACCCTGCCCCCATTCAGCCTGGCTGGAAGATTTAAAGGCACACACACCTTTCTAGAAGCAAACTGTTCCCAGCGTCCTTAAGCCGTCCGAGGTTGAAGGCAGATGGAGGAAGCTCCACCCCACCAGCCAGTTGATGGGGGGTGGGAAAGAGCCTGCCAAACTGGGAGATCCTCCGCTGAGACCCAGGGATTGGCAAGCCTACTTCCTAGGGACCATCATTCCACTTGGGGGGTTCTAGTTCCAGAGCACAGATTCTATTCCTAGGGGCTGTCTTTCCATTCTTGGGGATGTGATTCTAGTCCCAGAGTAGCCTATATGAGCCCAAAGACCTTAATGAAAAAACCATTCCATTATTGGAAAAACAAAAACCTCAGGGAGCATAAAACATGTATTCTGATGTCTCTACATTAATGCACAGAGTATGGGAAGCAAGCAGGAGGAATTGGAAGTCCTACTACAGGAAAGGGACTATGACCTAATAGGCATTATGAAACTTAGTGGGATGACACTCACAATTGGAATACTAAGACTGAGGGATACAACTTATTTAAAAGTGATAGACAAATACGGAAGGGCAGAGAAGTTGCACTATATGCAAAAGAGGTATATACTTCTAAGGAAATATGTGAATATCAGCAACAGCATGGAAGTTCAGTTGAAAGTCTCAGGTTAAAATAAAAGGAGTAAGAAATATCAGTGATAGTATGGTGGGGGTCTTCTATAGAATACCAAGCCAGGCAGAGGACATGGATGAAACACTCCTAGAACAGATTACAAAGTTCTCAAAGAGACGGAACACGGTGGTTGTGAGAGATTTTAATTATCCAGATATCTGTTGGAAGTCCAACTCTGCGAAAAATGAAAGGTCAAATAAAGGTCAAACATGTCTTGCTGACAACTTCCATTTTTCAGAAAGTGGAGAGGAGGAAAAGGGAATCTGTTATCTTGGACCTGATTCTCATCAACTGGGAAGAACTGGTTGACAAGGTGAAAGTAGGGAGCACCTTGGGTAACAGTGACCATGTAATTTTGGAATTTACAGTTTGGGGGAAGGGAAAAGCTGTATGTACGTAGTTAGACATATTTATTTATTTATTTGATTTGTATCCCACCCTCCCTGCCGAAGCAGGCTCAGGGTGGCTCACAGCATAAAACATCACAGAGTTAAAATAATACATATTATAAAATAATACATTCTATAAAATTATACATTTAGGATTAAAACAACATATCATTTGGTGCTCAGATCTAGATATTATCTTGTTCAATTTTACAGTGCGACAGTATTCCATCTATGAGGTAACTCCATATCAATTAAAGGCCAGCTGGAAGAGGACTGTTTTACAGGCCCTGAAGAACTGACCAAGATTCCACAAGGCCCGTATTTCCTCTGGGAGCTGATTCCGCTAGTGGGGGGCAGTGATCAAAAAGGCCCTTTCCCTGGTGCCCTTCAATATGCCCGCCTTCAGCCTGGGGATTACCAATAGATTTTGAGAACTGGATTGAAGCACCTTCTGGGGAGTATATGGGAAGACACGGTCCCTAAGGTAGGCAGGTCCTCGGCCATATAGGGCTTTAAAGGTAATAACCAGCACCTTGTAACGATCTGGTACACTATTGGCAGCCAGTGCAGTTCTCGCTGCCCCGGCTGTATGTGCTCCCACTTAGGGAGCCTAGGGTTCTCAATCCCCCCGCTTTAGCGGGAGACTTCTGGGTTCCCAGCTTAATCTCCCGGTCTTCAAAAATTGAGAAGCGGGGGTGGGGGGGTGGAGGGGGGAGAACATACCTATAGAGCTCCTGTTGTAGAGCTCCTGAACAGTTTGTAAAATCCCTGTCCCTTTAAGGCTGGGCAGGAAGGAGGAAACAGGAAGGGCTTCGGAGAACGGCCCCTCCCTTCTTTGCTTTCGTTTTCTCAGCAGGCACAGTTCTCCGGAAGAAGACCAAGTAAGTATTTGTGTGTGTGTGTGAGAGAGGGAGGGGGATTCCCTGGTATGGAGGCCCTCCCCCCCTTTAGAAAGCGTGGGGGGAGGGAAATGTCTACTGGGCACTCTATTATTCCCTATGGAGAATGATTCCCATAGGGAATAATAGGGAATTGATCCGTGGGTATTGGGGGCCCTGGGGGGGCTATTTTTTGAGGTAGAGGCACCAGATTTTTAGTATAGCATCTAGTGCCTCTCCCCAAAATACCCCCCCAAGTTTCAAAACGATTGGACCAGAGGGTCCAATTCTATGAGCCCCAAAAGATGGTGCCCCTATCCTTAATTATTTCCTATGGAAGAAAGGCATTTGAAAAGGTGTGCTGCCCCTTTAAATGTGATGGCCAGAACTCCCTTGGAGTTCAATTATGCTTGTCACACCCTTGTTCTTGGCTCCACCCCCAGTGTCTCCTGGCTCCACCCCCAAAGTCTTCTGGCTCCGCCCCCAAAGTCCCCAGATTTTTCTTTAATTGGACTTGGCAACCCTAAGGGAGCCCCAATAACAACCTGGCTGCTGTGTTCTGCACCAGCTGCAGTTTCCGGGTTTGGCACAGTGGCAGCCCCATGTAGAGGGCATTACAGTAATCCAGCCTCAAGGTGACTGTTGCATGGATCACTGTTGCCAGGTCGTCGCACTCCAGGACCAACTGCCTCACCCGCCTAAGATGGAAAAAGCGGATTTAGCAGTGGCTGCTATCTGGACCTCTATTGTTAAGGCAGGCTCCAGCAGCACCCCCAAGCATTTGACCTTGTGCGCCATTTTCAGTGGCACACCGTCAATTGCTGGAAGGGGAATTTCCCTACCCAGACCGCCCTGGCTCAGGCAAAGGACCTCTGTCTTCACTGGATTTAGCTTCAGCCTACTCAGCCTGAGCCATCCCACTACAGCCTGCAACGCCAAATCCAGATTTTCTGGGACACAGTCAGGCCAGCCGTCCATCAGTAGATAGAGCTGGGTGTCATCAGCATATTGGTGACAACCCAACCCATACCTCCGGGTAGTCTGGGCAAGGGGGCGCATGTAGATGTTAAACAACATCAGGGAGAGCACCACCCCCTGTGGCACCCCACAGTTAAGTGGGTGCCTCCGGGACAGTTCTCCCCCAATCACCACCCTTTGTTCCTGACCATCAAGGAAAGAGGAAAGCCATTGAAAGGCCAGACCCTGAATCCCCACATCAGTGAGGTGGCAGGTCAGTAGTCAATGGTCGACTGTATTGAATGCAGCCAATAGGTCTAACAGCATCAGCACCGCCGAGCTGCTTCGATCCAGATGCCGCTGGAGCTCATCCACCAAGGCGACCAGCACTGTCTCCATCCCGTGACCTGGGCGGAAGCCAGATTGATGGGTGTCTAAAACGGAAGCATCATCCAGAAAACTCTGTAACTGTAGCACTACTGCCCTCTCAATAATTTCACCCCAAAAGGGTAAATTCGAGACTGGTCGGTAATTTGCCAATTCGGCCAGGTCTGATGTAGCTTTTTTCAAGAGGGGACGGACCACAGCCTCTTTTAAACATATGATTAGACATATGGTTAGAGACATATGGTTGGACTTCAGGAAAGCAAATTTTGACAAACGTAAAAGTTATGCTAGATAGATCCAAATAGGCAGCCGTGTTGGTCTGAAGCAGTAGAACAAAATAGGAGTCAATTGCACCTTTAAAACCAACTTAGTTTTATTCAGAACGTAAGCTTTTGTGTGCATGCACACGTCTTCAGACGAAGTGTGCATGCTAGATAGTATCCCATGGCTAGAAATTCTTAAGGAGAAGAGAGTTTAAGAAGGGTGAGAGTTTCTTAAAAGCAAAATGTTGAATGCACAATCACCAACGATTCCTATGAGAAGGAAAAATGGAAGGAGTCTAAAGAAGTCAAGGTGGCTCCATAAAAAGCTTTCTAAAGGCTTGAGAAATAAAGACTAATTTAGGAAATGGAAGGAGGGCCTTATAACTGTGGAGCACAACTGGCTATGAATGATCTTTTTAGCGATACAAAAATTATATAAGAGAACACTATCTCAGGTTAATAAGACATTACATTTAGATGCTGTCTTCTTTAGCTCCCTGAAGCTTCTGCAAGCACACACACTTACACGCACTTACACCTCGTCCCTTTCTCCTTTAGATATCCTGGAGGCATTGATTTGATAATACACTACTTAAGACTTGTTAGCAATGCTAATTAGAGGATTAACAAAACTAAAAATGTTTGCATTTTTATACATTATTACTTAGTATAGATTGTAAAAGTATAGCTCAGAGTTATTAAACTACAGAGAGATACAACTGAAGCTAAAGTATAATAGTCCCATCTTGGCCTCCGCTTAAAAGTGAAACTGCATTCTTCTAGTATTGGGCAAATGCTGTTAAAAAACTCTGCTTAGCATCCATTTTTTGTGGCAATTAGCAGTTCAAGGTCTTTAGCCATTGATAGAGGTTGATTGTAGGGTAGCAATTGGCCTCGGAGAAGCAGAAGTGCCATCCTCCAGATACTCACCACTACATTCAAATAAAAGGAATTTATGGCAACCCTTTGGTTCAGAGACAAGGGCACTCCCAGTTTTGATGTTTGCATTTCTGGCACCAGTGTATTCAGGTGAGTTGTATAGCCTTGAGATGGTTCACACTCCTTGGTGTAAATCTGCCCTCCTGTTTATTATTCAGTGTATCGCATCACTCTGATAATTGTCAATGGAAGATCTATGTGTCCTTTGATGTATATAAACATCTGCTAATGAATACAAGATAATCCCAATTTAGGATGTCCAATGGAAAGCTGATATGGAGTAGAGTCTGTACCTACTGACCAATCAATGGAAAGCTGATAGGGAGTAGGGTCTGTATCTACTGACCAATTATGTGATTTTTATGTCAATACCTCTGCCTATGTCATTTTGAGTATAAAATCCTTTGTTCTTCCTGGATTTGGCAGAGAACTGCCTGGCATTCTGGGACATGTTGCTTTAGCACGGTTCTCTCTGCTTATTATAACAAATATCAGTTTACTTCCATCCTCATTGGGTCTCTAACTGTTTCTTAATTGGGCCTGGGCACATGGGCCACGAGCTTGCATGGAACATCAAGGATGAAGGCACCATGGCAAAGACTGAGGGCTATGTGTTTATTTACAAAACTGTAGTCTTCTCTAGAAAAATAACTGCAGCTCTTATGAGGCAGTGCAGGAACAGAGAGACAGCCAAGTATAGTGGTCAGTACCAGCCTACTATCTGGGAAGTCTAAGTTCAAAATCCCCAATAAATCATAGGGAATCAAAGGAAATGTGCTGGATAAACTTGGTCTGGACACATACTCTCAGTTTGTTCAGGGATCCGTCTCCCCTGATGGACCAAGCCACAAGAGACCTTCTCTTTCTGTTGCAAGGAATGTTATCGAATCGCTTTTCTTTCACTCAGGTCAAGGCAGTTCCTCCTGTCTCCAGAGGTCTGCCTTCCTAAAGACTCTCTAGCATTTGATATCTCTGTGCTTGGAGAAGAGAGGGGGGAGAATGGGGATGTTTAACCATCCCATTGTCTATTCTGCTAGCTTCATTAGCATTTGTAAGAAGGTGAGCCTGGAAAGTCATTTACATTGACTTCCTTCTTTCCAGCCCAGTGGGGGCGTGGGGGACCAACATGGGGAGGAGGAATTTTAAACCCAGTATTGCCTGACACTGGTTGCCCGGGGAAGGCTCAGCCTCCCCAAAAAATTTAGGGGAGGACCGAGCCCCTGAACCCCCCTCCATAGTTTACACCTATGCTCTTACTGAATACATAGAAAAAAGCAAATTGTTCTTAAGGACCAGGGAGTGAAAATGAAACTAAGAACTAAGATATGGCAATAGTCATCCTAGCACAGAAGAATTACATGTGAGCCAGTGAGACAAAGGCAGTGTTGTATAAGGGTTAAAGAACTGGACTTAGCCTGCTGAGACTTGAGTTCTACCCATGTTCAGACATGAAGTTTATTGAATATCTTTAGGCTATTTGCTCTCTACTAGTCTAACCTACTTCTCAGTGTTAATGTGAGGATACAAGGTTGGGGAAGAGGAAAAGTTCTATACGTTGCATTCTCAGTTCCTTGAAAGAATGGTAGGTTTAAACGACTGCTTCCATAGTTAATGGGACCAAAGTGGATTCAGTCCCAACTTAAGAATAATTCGGATTGGTGTGTTTTTGTGAACTTCTTGCAAAATAATTTCCCTATATGAGGTAATACTCAGCCTACTCACTTGGTTTGGTTCTTCAGACTGAAGATGGGACAACGAATGCTTGAATCTCACTCATAAAATTTCCATACGTGTGAGCTCTTTTCAGACATGACTGTGTATACTAGGAAACTGGCAGCCATATATATCCAGGATTTTTTTTTTTTTTAGCAGAACGCACAGGAACACAATTCCAGCTGGCTTGGCGTCAGGGGGTGTGGCCATCGTTTCACACAGGGCTTTTTTGTAGAAAAACTTTTTTTGTAGAAAACCATTGTGCGAAACAATGGTGATATCAGGGGGTGTTGGCTGATATGCAAATGTGTTCCTGTTGGGCTTTTTCTACAAAAAAAAGCCCTGTTATATCACACTGTTCCCAATACATGTAGTCACCATATAGTCTCAACAAAGGCACTTGGGGCTGCCAATCCTTGGATGGCAATCCTTGGGATCATTAGAAGGGGGATGGGATTTCTAAGAGCAAAAGAAGAGCCCTGCTGAATCAGACCAGTGGTCCATCTAGTCCAGCCTCCTGTCTCACCCACTGGCTAACCACTTCCTCTGGAAGGCCATCAATAGGGCACAGAGGCCGAGAGCTTCCCCTGGGGAGGGACGGTGGCTCAGTGGTAGAGCATCTGCTTGGTAAGCAGAAGGTCCCAGGTTCGATCCCTGGCATCTCCAACTAAAAAGGGTCCAGGCAAATAGGTGTGAAAAACCTCAGCTTGAGACCTTGGAGAGCCACTGCCAGTCTGAGTAGACAATACTGACTTTGATGGACCGAGGGTCTGATTCAGTATAAGGCAGCTTCATATGTTCATATGATGTTGCCTTCTGGGTCTGAGATTCAGAGGTTTAGTGCCTCTGAATGTGAAGGCTCCTTCTCAGTCACATTGGCTGATAGGTTCATGGAGAGTAGGTCTATCGAATCGCTTTTTAGAGCTGTTTATTCCTGTGGCCATCACTATATCCTCTGACAGTGAATCTCACGCTTTAACTACTCTCGTGTAAAGCATTTATTTTTGTCCATTCTGAATCTACTGCCCATTAACTTCATTGGATGCCCTCAAGTGTAATCCTCTGGGACTTCACTTCCTATTTTGGAACAGGAAGTGCTGTCACGATGCTCTAGGAATTTTAAAATCTCTATGGTAACCCTTCCAATTTCCCCCCACCCACTCCACAGAGCAAGGGTGGGGGACAGAGCGCATTGCTGTGAGGTCCCCTGATGAAAACACACTAAATGGCACTTTCAGGGACACTTAAGTCTGCCAACTCTGGTTTAGGCAATTCCTGGAGACTTCAGGGTTGAGCCTGAGGGGAGCAGGGAATGGGGAGAAGAAGGAGCTCAGTGGGTATGTGATGCCTCTGAAACTGCCATTTGCTCTAAGGGAACTGACCTTTCTAATCTGGAGATCAGATGCAATTCCAGAAAAACTACAGACCCTGGAGATTGGCAGCCATAGACATTTGTGCAGGGTTTTTTGTTTTGTGTTGTTTTTTAAGCAGGAACGCACAGGAACGCGGTTCTGGCTGGCTTGATGTCAACGGGTGTGGCCTAATATGCAAATGAGTTTCCATTGGACTTTTTCTACTCAAGAATCCTGTGTGAAACAATGGTTACACCAGGGGTGTGGCCTAATATGCAAACGAGTTCCTGCCGGGCCTTTTCTACCAAAAAAAGCCTACTTGCATATTTTACATGTGCATAAATCTTCAGTATGTGTTAACCAGAAACCTGGAAAATTCAGTGGTCAGTTTGTGTGCTCCGTAGCTGTACTTGCATGCAAAAGATAACATTTAGATCATTCCCTACATGTTCATTTTTAAAATATGGAAAGATTCACAGCAGTACATTGAAACGAGGACTGCACCACATGATTAGTTTGGCAGTTAATCTCTTTAACTAAATGTGAGGAAATTCCAATAGGATTTCCAAAGGCAGTGGAAAGGATTGCAGATAGCTGAGCTTCTAGTTCCCAGAGGATTTATGATGTGAGTGGGACCAATCGACTGATCATGTAAACTGAACAAACTGCTAATCAGGCAATTACATTTTGATGGTGAGAATTTTACTGCTTTCTTGTTTGTTTAGCCATTTAGCATGGAAGCAGACTGACATAAAAGGTTTGCCAAGTTAACAAATGAAACATTCACAATTGCAAAAAGAAATTACGTCAGGCTTGTAATCTTTTCCCCCACCTGAGCACAGCCTCATTACCTTTTGTCGTAGAAGAAACAATGACATTAAATTGCACAGAAACACCCTGTCAATGATACAGTCTAGTTTAATCAAGCTACACTTGTCAAATACTAGAAATACATTTGTATAAGTTGCCCAACAGGAAACTGGGATGAAATAAGGACTAGTTGCGCAATCACATCAATGAATTAATGACAAAGCAGGGGTGTTTGTTTGTTTTTTAGCAGGAATGCAGATCCGGCTGGCTTAGCATCAGGGGGTGTGGCCTAACATGCAAATGAGTTCCTGCTGGCCATTTCTATTTTTAAAAGCCCTGTGTGAAACAATGGTTATGGCAGGGGGTGTGGCCTGATTTGCAAATGAATTCCTGCTGGGCTTTTTCTAAAAAAACCCCCTAAGAGCTAAAGGGCTCTTGGCCTGTGGCTCCCAGCCTGGGGGCTCTGTAAGGACCAGGAACCCAGATCCCTATTTTCCTTGTGTCCCAATAAGGTAAGTAGACCGTCCAGAAGGAGAGCCACATAAACACAGCAGGATTTAAAGGGAGACTGTATATTTTAAAAAGCTGTCATGAAGGTAGAATGCCAGCAGTGGGGTGGGGGCTTTCCAGTGTTTTGCACTGAGTGTCACATGTATGACTATTTGTCCACAGGACAGAGGTCTTGGGTGTGTGCTTGATGCAAGGAGCTCTTGGTCCTCAGGGAACGAATTTGTACCCTTGAGGCCGAGGTGGCTGACCTGGAGATGCAGAGACAGTCAGTTAGGCACTCGGAGAAGACTCTCAGGGACGTGTTAGATGAGCCCCACTCTGAACATGGCAGCCCGATTGCTGCCAGGGAGCATGAGGGTCGAGAGGGAACAGGGCACTGAGCTGAGGATAAGGGGAATGTGCCCTCAGAAGGTACCTCTTCTTCAGTTGGTGAGTGGGTATCCTTTCGTGCCAAGGAACCATCCCTGGGCAGGGGGGGGGGGCGGTCTTGGTAGTTGGTGATTCAATCCTTAGGCAAGTAGACAGCTGGGTGGCAAAACCACATACTGACCGTATGGTGACTTGCCTGCCTGGTGCAAAGGTAGCAGACATTACGCGTGTTGTAGATAGGCTGATAGACAGTGCTGGGGAGGAGCCAGTGGTCACGGTGCATGTTGGCACCAACGATGTGGGGAAATGCAGTCATGAAGTCCTGGATGAAAAATTTAGGCTGCTAAACAGGAGACTTAAGGCCAGGACCTCCAAGATAGCCTTCTCAAAAGTGCTACCTGTTCCACGTGCAGGGCAGGAGAGACAGGAAAAAATTAGAAGTCTCAATGTGTGGATGAGACGAATGGTGTAGGGAGGAAGGGTTTAAGTTTGTTAGGCACTGGGATGCTTTCTGGAACAAAAGGGAACTGTACAAAAGAGATGGTCTCCACTTGTCTCCAGAAGGAACCAGGCTGCTGGCGCTTAAAATCAAAAAGGTGGCAGAGCAGTTTTTAAACTAAATCTTGGGGGAAAGTTGACAGGAGATTAAATGTCTCTGGTTCGGGAGGACTCATCTCGAAGAGATGAAGGGTTAGCTGTTACTTTTCTACCGGGTAATGGATCAGAATTGTCCACTGAGATGGTGACAAACTGTATGGACTGTCTGCCAAAGTCTCAAGGCAGCAGGAGGAAGGTTGCGGGCCTTACTTGCCTGGGAAATAATAGATGTTTGTATACAAATGCTAGAAGTGTTCGAAGTAAAATTGGGGAGTTGGAATATTTAGTGTTGCGGGAAACATAGACATTGTTGGAATTTCAGAAACTTGGTGGAATGAGGAGAATCAGTGGGACATGGTGATTCCTGGATATAAGTTATATCGGAAGGATAGGAAGGGAAGGGTTGGAGGTGGGGTGGTTCTGTATGTCAGAGAGGGTATACAGTCCAGTAAGACTGAGGTCAGAGAATTAGATTCCCTTCTAGAAATGGAAATTTAACTATGGGAGTTTGTTATCACTCACCAAATCAAAAGATAGAGGATAATTATAATACGATGGAAGGGTTAAAAATAGTGGCTAAACGTAAAAACTGTGTCGTAATAGGTGATTTTAACTACCCGCAGATTGATTGGATCAATATGTGTTCTGGTCAAGAGAAAGAGATTGAGTTTCTAGACACTCTCAATGACTGTGCTATGAAGCAGATGGTCACAGAACCTACCAGGGGTGGGGCGATCCTGGATTTCGTCCTATGTAATGTCCAAAACCTGGTAAGAGATGTAAAAGTGATTGCACCGCTTGGAAGCAGTGACCATAACATTATTGATTTCACCTTTTGTATAAATAGGGAGTTGCCCCAAAAGACCAGCACAACCACTTTTAACTTTAAAAGGGGTAAATTCTCTGAGATGAGGCATGTGAAGAGGAAACTGAAAGGAAAGGTACATGCTTTGGATACCTTAAAACACATCGAAGCCTTATATTTTGCCGCTGAAGATGATGCCTGCTTCAAAAGATGAGGATTACTTTGCGTACTGTCCCTTGCGGACAGGTTAGGCAGCAGAGCATTTGTTTGAGAGTTAATAAAGGATCGCACAAGGAAAACCCCCTTCGACCGTAAGTAATTCTTTCGCCTCAAAATTAGTGAAGGAATGTTGGGGGATTGAAAGGTAAGCAGAATCCTCTGCATTTGAGACTGATCATTAAGAGATTCGATGGTAATCAAGTCAATTTTGTGATAGTTCAGACGAAGACGTTCACAGAGATGAGATTTAACTAAAAGTTTACTTCTTCAGCATGGGCTCTTCCTGCCATAAGGACAAATTGTGATGCATACCTTATTGGGCTGTAGAACCAATTGTTGCACGTTCCTTTCATGGCCCACGCTGACCTTAGACTCCGTAAAGGAGCTCCAGGGATCCACATCCCGTGTTGCAGACGGATGCCGCATTAAAGGGGCTAAAGCTCCAATAGAGGTATCATCCAGCTGGGCTAAGTGAACTTTATCCATTGACACTGATAGTCTCTTTATTTCCAAAGAAAGGTCAAGAATTTGATCTTCTAATCCCTTTAACTTTTTAAAGATACATTCCACTGTGCTTGCAATCAGGGTAATTGGGGCGAGCTCGTCAGAAGACATGGATCTTTCTTCATTATCATGCTGTCTCTGCTACACCTTTAAAGCCCCCAGCCCAGACTGGAGTTGAGAGTCTGCGACATCTTCATGGTCAGGATCATTAGTCAGTTCATTAGTCAGTTCCTCCTTTTCTGCCGGCTCTAACACGTCTTCTAGAGGGGAGAAGCGATTCGATGTTTTAATAGCAAATGACGGCAGAGCAGATTTGGACTTGTTTAAGGCTAAACTGTTTGCAAACTGGCAAAGAAGCAGATTCCTCCTCCACTTCTCTTGGCCGCTTGCCCGATACCATTAAGAGGGTTCTGTTGGATGGCAATTGGCACTGTTCTGATAAAAATAAATAAATAAATAAAACAAATACCAAACAACTAATGTCTTAAAACTTACAGATAAAAGCCACAACATCTGCTAAGAATATCATGAAATGTCTTTAAAAGCCAAATTTGTCAGAGCCAACGCTGTAGCCGACTGCACTCCGCCATGTTGCTTTGCAGGAGTTGACTTAATTTCAACCTTCAGTTAGATTCCCAGTTCAAATTAAAAGACTCTAAAAAGAACCTGTCTTTGCGGGACAATGTAAGGCTTTGTAAAACTTTATAAAACATCAGCTGTAGTTCGTTAGCTGCAGCAGCTTCTGTGTCAAAAAGCGAAAGCAGAAGCTTATTAACTGATTAAACAGTCAGAGCTTGGGAAAGACGAAACAGCTGCACCAAAATGAAAAGTGAGGTGATAAGATAAGACTATTTAAAAACAATTCCTTCTATCAAGGCAAGATAAAAGTTAGAAGATTAAAAACAACTTAGAATTTTTAGGAGCGAAGAAAAAAGCATCTGCCTTCCTCCGAGTCTGCGCAGTCTCCTCTCGAGTAATATTACCTTCCCAGTATATTGACTTAAGGTAAAAAGTAATCTTTACCTTCCACATGGCACTATGTCATGAGCAGGAAAGCAAACAACACAGACATGTCTAGCAGCTGTCGTTACATTTATTTGCAACACTGGTACATACTGTGACCTGATGTTAACCAGTAACAAGCTTAGTCATCCAGGATCTTAACATCATCATATAAAATAAAGATCTGGAACCTGAGAAGACATTTTCTCCATTTGAATTTAGCTCTAAAAAGTACTGTAAGTGAACTATGCAGCTCGTTACACCCAAGGTGTATAAATCACCTGCAGATACTAATGCATATGTGTGGCCTCTTTCAGATCTCTGCCTGTAGAATGCACCCCCCAAATGTCCTGCTTGCTACAGCCGCTCTTCTTTTTGCATCCGATATGACCAGTTCAGTGGAACCAAAGGATGATGTGTGGAGGGAACATCTTGCAGATGTGGTCAACATAAAACATGTGAAGAATATTTCTCAAATTATTAACCGTTTTAGTGCTGTCGCAAGAACAGGTAAATACGGTCTCTTTTTGGGGGGGGGTTGAGATACTGTAAAATAATAATGTTCATAGTACCTTACTGCCTGACTAACATCAGAAAGAAAATTCTTCTCCAGTGGCATCTGTACTGGAGTAATTTCTTTTCCCCTTCCAATTTACACAGTTCTAGGAAGAGAAGGATTACCCTTCTCATTCAAATCCCAAAACAAAATTTAACCATTTTTAAAAATGTGTTTTTCAGTTTCATTTTGTTTTTACTTTCATGTTCACTTGCTGTTTGTTAGGGTGCATTCACACTGCGCTAAATAATGCATTTTGCAACTGGACTTTTACTGTGTAAGAAAAGCAAAAATCCAGTTGCAAAACACGTTATTGAATGTATTGTGAACACATCCATAGAGTACTATTTTCTAAAAAAAATAAAGCCTTATTGAACAGAACATCTACTGAAACTTCTAAATTTTTCTCAGATCTCTTTCATTAACTTACTCCTTCATAGGTAACAAATGGATATCTGCACATTAAATATTTGGTAATGTTAAGATAGAAATAATTCTCAAAAACTAATGAGGAATTATAAATTATGTTTTAAATTGCATGCTCTTTTCAGCAGCCATCCTATATGAAAACTTCTGAAACAGCAACCAGTGCAGTATGGTTTTATAAAATGATCAAAATTGGAGTTCTTATGAAAATCTTTCTACAGAATAATTTTTCCCACATCCAGATCTTAAAATCTTTCTCTCTATATATACTTTTAGTTCAGTTAGAGTGAAATGGTATTTATGAACCTTGATTGATGATTAGGTTGGCTAATGAGTACATTCTCGGCATTTCTCCTCTAAGTCTTGAGTCCTGATCCATTCCAAAAAAACCTCCCAAGCATGGTAGTCTTATATAGTTACATCCATTTGTGTCCACAATGGATTTACAAGAGTGTAGCTCTGTTTAGGATTGCAGTGTAATGTTCTCTATCTCTAATTCAGCAAAACATTTAAAACCCTTCTCAATCTTTTTTTGAAAAAATGTTGGAATTGCGTAAATATAACCAATCCCCACTCCTATACCGCACTTTGGGTGAAGTAATAAAAAATTATTCTAATGTGAATAATTTATATATCATATGACAAAAGCAGAATTCCATCATTGCAAGAGCTGATTTTTTTTAAAACACAGAATCATAGACACAGATTTATTAGCAATGTTCATATCACCAAATTTAAAGAAAGACAGTTTACCACCAGCATTCATTTCTGAGAATCTTGAGAAAGTTGCAAATATGAGTGTATTTGAAAGGTTTTACTTACCAAACTGTTTGAGCTGCATGGTATGGTGGGGGAGGTAGAGAGAATCTTTCTCAGGGGCCCAGTGATGGCTCTTGGCATGGCTGACCAAAACCAGTTTTGGAAAAAGTCCAATTCCTAAGAGCTTGGCCTCTTGTGAACATATAGTGTGTGTGTGTAAAGTGCCATCAAGTAGCAGCCAACTTGTGGCAACCCCAGCAAGGGGGTTTTAAGGCAAGTGAAAAGCACGGGTGGTATGCCTTTGCCTTCCTCTGCAGAGTCTTCCTTGATAGTTTCCTATCCAAGTTCTGACCCTGCTTATCTTCTGAGATCTGTAAAGTTCAGGCTATACCATGCTGCCTGCCCTCCTGGGAACAGACATATGACAAAGGAAAAGAGCAGTTGAAGAGTAAATTCTACTCACCTTCTTAAGAATGGTGACTGATGAATCTTTAGCACATGCTATTACCATATTAAGAGATACGTGACAAAATTTTCTGGAATTCTTCGCAGAATGACATCGATGATCAAACTATCACGCCTCATTCGCAGAAGTTTGGTTATCTGTAAAGTTTGTGAAAGCCTGGGCAGATGAACATAAGGCATGTGAAAATGGAAAATGCAAAGCATATACTAATGTAGAATTGTGAGAAAATTCCTAAAAGCATACTTTTGAGAGAAAGTAGATATTGTATTAAAGCATCAGGGTTAGGAGATGAAAGAATGATTAAAATGCATCCCCTCAGGTAATTAATCTGAGTTAATCTAGATTTAGCCCTCAAGCCATGCCATGTGTATTAATGACATTTGATCAAGTCTGTTAGAATGCATCTGGAAAGCAGAAATAGAGCAGGGAAGAATCAACAGAAAAGTGAGCAAATGAAGTGAAATAACTCTTTTCTACCTCTATATGGCATAGACATGCCCTTCTACTAGAGCCACTATAATTTAGGGCTAAAAAGCAGAATACGCGCAACCCCAGTATACCATTAATCCAATGGCATCCATTCCAATGCACCTTCAAGAAAGGCAGTTACTCTTTGCCGCTTTTCCACTGCAAATTGTCCCCTCTTGAAAATGCTGTGGAGTGGAAGCCATCAAGCAGATGTAACATGTGGCTGTAGTGTAACTTGGGGAACATACCAGGCTTCAGTCTCTAACTTGATTTTACATTGTGCAGTCATAGTGTAATACATCTCCTTGGACTTCCCACCCTGGAAAACAGGAATCAGAACTTGCCACCAACAGACACTGTGAACACAAACTGGTTCAAAGACTGTAAGCTATTTTACAGATTGGAAATGCCATCATTAACATAGTTTTTTTTACTTTTGTTCCCTCAGTCAAATGATTAAATGGACAGTTGGAAAATGTTAAAATTTTTATGCAACATCAGCCTCAGATTCTGACTTGTGTAACTGGGCACGTTTTATATTGGCCTAGGAAAAAAAACATTTCCACCATTTGATACTATGTACTGTAGATTCTGCTGCATGAAGCAACTGATTACTCTTTTGTTCTCTAGCTATTCCTTACATGAGAGACTGCGATGAAATGTTTCAAACAGGCCACACACATAGTGGTCTTTACATAATACGCCCTGACAACACCCGCAAACTGGTGGTCCAGTGCTATATGGATGGATGCAATGGGTGGACAGTGATCCAGAAGAACAGCTTTGACACTGAACTCGTTTGGTCAGAGACGTGGACAACCTATAAATATGGTTTCGGTAACTTGGAGGATGATCACTGGCTAGGCAACGAGTACATCAGCCTCATTACCCAACAGAAATGGTACAAAGTCAGAATTAGCTTGGTGGATGCTGACGGCAATCATAAGTATTCAGAATATGATAGCTTTGTCTTGAATGATGAAGGAAGTGGTTATAAGCTGATCCTAGGGACGTATGAAGGTAATGCAGGGGATCCTCTCACTTCCTCACTGACCAAAAACTTACATGACAATATGAGGTTCTCCTGTAAAGATAAGGATCTTGACAGATCGACTTTAATTAACTGTGCAGATGTCCATGGTGGGGGATGGTGGTATGATTCGTGTTTTGATGCACAGTTAAATCGCAAAGGTGGTCTTCACTGGGGCACCCTATGTGATGAGAACTGCAGGAAGTCAGTTATAATGCTGAAGCCCATCCACATGTATTGCAGCAGGGTTTAGAATGTGTCGTGTGCAGACAGTAACATTATGAACCAGTCATTTAACATGGAGTGAGGGGGGGGGGGAGCAGGAACACTGAAAATCCCATTGATTTTACACCTTTAAAAACTATTGCACCTCCTTTTGCTGCCCCCTGAGGAAATTTAACAACTCTGTACAAACTCGTTTCTGACTCAACAATGCAGTCTCCCCATTCTCCAATAAAATCCTTCTTCCACCAGCGCAAACCCTCTTCATCATTTCTTTTTAGAAAATGTCATTCGAACTTCTGAGCTGGGTAAATTCTGCAACCAAAACTTTTACATTCAAGTAGCTTTTATACGCACAAGATCCATTACTTCCCTGCACCCCTGATGAGTCTATTACCATTTCCCCCAGTCACGACCCTGCTCCCAAAGCTTACGGCAGTACACAAGATACAACAGTGGTATGTGTTTCAGGGCCTTGAAGAGGAAGGCACACATGTATGGGTGAAGGTTAACTGGGTGGAAAGAGTAAGGAACGAAAACATACTAGTCATAGTACAGCAGGATCCATCTACTCCAGCATTCTGTTTCTCAGTGTAAACCAGATTTATTTACTTCATGTATCCTGTCTTTCTCACCAATGGGGATTCACAACATTCTCCCTCCTCCATTTTATCCTCACAACAACCACATGAAATAGGTTTGGTCGAGAGGGTATCACTGGCCCAAGATTTTCCAGCATGCTTCCACGGCAGAGTGGGGATTTGAACCCAGGGCTCCCAGATCCTGGTTTGACAATCTAACCAGGATCCAGTCTGGATCTAACCAGGATCCAGTTTGAGAGCCAGTTTGGTGTAGTGGTGAAGTGTGCGGACTCTTATCTGGGAGAACCGGGTTTGATTCCCCCCTCCTCCATTTGCACCTGCTGGAATGGCCTTGGGTCAGCCAGAGCTCTGACAGAGGTTGTCCTTGAAAGGGCAGCTGCTGTGAGAGCCCTCTCCAGCCCCACCCACCTCACAGGGTGTCTGTTGCGGGGGAGGAAGGGAAAGGAGATTGTGAGCCGCTCTGAGACTCTTCGGAGTGGAGGGCGGGATATAAATCCAGTATCATCATCTTCTTCTTCTTAAACACTACACCACACTCATTCTCCAGAGATGACTCCAGGAAGTCCATAGCAGGGTATTAAAACCACAGCCCACCACTGAGTCAGGGAAGCCTCTCCGTATGGCAATTCTCCAGTGGCATGCAACATATTGGGGTTTTTTTCAAATAGTTCTGGAAATTTTTGACGAAGCCTAGGATTGCATATGGCATGAAAAAGAATGGAGGACAAAAAGAACATACAAACTGGGTACATAGCAGGAAAAAAATAGGTTGCCGTGCAGAAAGCCTCACCCAGCAAATGCTCCGCTGAAAGCTTTTTATCAGTTTGAGAATAGGATCAGGTTGTAGATGAAGGGCCTCAATCTTGAGACCCTGGAGAGCTGCTGTCAGTCTGAGTTAGGGTTGCCAATCCCCAGGTGGGGGCAGGGGATCCCCCGGTTTGGAGGCCCTCCCCCCGCTTCAGGGTCATCAGAAAGCGGGGGGAGGGGAGGGAAATGCCTGCTGGGAACGCTTATTATTCCCTATTTAGATTTATTCCCATAGAAAATCATGGAGAATTGATCTGCGGGTATCTGGGGCTGTGGAGGGGCTGTTTTTTTGGGGTAGAGGCACCAAATTTTCAGTATAGCATCTAGTGCCTCTCCCCAAAATACCCCCCAAGTTTCAAAAAGATTGGACCAGGGGGTCCAATTCTATGAGCCCCAAAAGAAGGTGCCCCTATCCTTCATTATTTCCTATGGAAGGAAGGAAGTGAAAAGGTGTGCCGTCCCTTTAAATGTGATGGCCAGAACTCCCTTTGGAGTTCAATTACGCTTGTCACAGCCTTGATCTTGGCTCCACCCCTAATGTCTCCTGGCTCCACCCCCAAAGTTTCCTGGCTCCACCCCCAAAGTCCCCAGATATTTCTTGAATTGGACTTGGCAACCCTAGTCTGAGTAGACCGTGCTGTGCTGATCTTGATGGACTAAGGGTCTGATTCAGTATAAGGCAGCTTCATGTATTCAGTAACTTCCATGTATTCTGCTATCAAGAGAAAAAAACTTCTCCTCCTTCTTCTTTAAATAAAGGGAATAAGATTCTGTACTTACAAAGCATTCACACAACCTCTCCTTTACATTAAAAGGGTTACAAAACTCTTTCAGGCAGGCACCATCTTCCCCCCAGTAAAACATAGAATGTCAGCTTTTCCAATTCATTGCCTTTTGGTGCCTGGAAATGTCACCTCGAGACTGGATTACTGTAATGCCCTCTACATGGGGCTGCCTCTGTGCCGAACCCGGAAGCTGCAGCTGGTGCAGAACGCGGCGGCTAGACTGCTGTTGGGGCTCCCTAAGTGGGAGCACATACAGCCTGGGCTACGCGAACTGCACTGGCTGCCAGTTGTATACCGGATTCGTTACAAAGTGCTGGTCATTACCTTTAAAGCCCTATATGGCCAAGGACCTGCCTACCTTAGGGACCGTCTCTCCCCATATGAACCCCAGAGAGCACTGAGGTCAGCCGGGAAAAACCTGTTGACCATTCCCGGACCGAAAGAGGTGAAGCTGCAAAGCACCCGTAACCGGGCTTTCTCTTCTATGGCTCCAAGCCTATGGAACCAACTTCCAGAGGAAATGCAGGCCCTGCGGGACCTTGAACAGTTCCGCGGGGCCTGCAAGACCATCCTCTTTCGATTGGCCTTCGCTGACGAAGAAGGAAATTGTCAAGAAAAACGCCATCATAAAAGTAAACATAGCACTAGTACATTTTATTAATTTTAGAAATTTAATCAGAATTTTAATTAAACTGTTAATGTAGTTTTATTCAATTTTGTGTAACCAATGTATGAATCATGTTGTTAGCCGCCCTGAGCCTGCTCCGGCGGGGAGGGCGGGATATAAATAAAAATTGTTGTTGTTGTTGTTGTTGGAAAGTAACTCACCCTCTGAGTTTCAAGATGGATTTTAGAGACACATACGATACAAAACCTTTTGTATCCAGTGAACACAAGGGTTTTTTTTTTTAAAGTAAAACGCCTTCCTCCCCCAAAAAGGAAATACCAATAAAATCATATGAAACAAAAACCAGTGTTCCAAACAGAATACATATTTTACAAGTTTAATATTGAATCATGACCTTCCTATGCTTGGGACATGCTTAAAATACTAAGAACCAGGTCTCTTCTGGAAGTGTACGGTGGATGTTTTAATCTGAACCAGTATCTGGGGAAAAGATTACCATTTGGGGCATATGTTTTCTCCCCTTGTTTGCCCATGAGCGTACGAAGAATCTTATTCCGGGCCAAGGTTTTATTATAGAACTCCACTCCACCTTTGGCAAAGTCAGTGGAAATGGTGGCTGTGCTTCTGTCTGTCCTATAATCTACTGCATGGCTCACAGTATTGTATGACAGACAATAACCCACAAATCCAATCATGGCAACAGCTACGTTATAAAGGCCTCGTAACACCACAGGTCCAGAATATAGACCCAGAAGCTGCTTTACAGCTACTGCAGAGATGTAAGTCCCAGCTAGACAAACGGGAGCAACAGCTGCATGTATTAAGGGACTGTTATTTTGCAAGTACATGACCTCTCTTGCAATGGCAAACTTCTGAGCCTCCAAAGAAAGGATCAAGGCTTCCTTCAAGGCCAGGCCTTCTGGGCTCTTCCAGTCTACTTCTTTGCCTTCAACCACAACAACACGGTTGACAATTCCATGCTCGTCGTCAGCTGTTTCACCAAAACTGACGGGGACGCCCACAACACAGCCTGCAGGTAGCCATGGAACTCCAGCACTAACTGGGTGGAAGCTGAAAGATGCAAAAGCTTGGTAATGATTTTCTGACTTCACTTGGAGATCACGGAGAACTTCATTGAAAAGGCTGTGTAATTTTTCTGAAACCTTGGGTTGCCCACTAGCCCAGGCCTGATACAATGGTTTGAATGTTTTCTGAGGAACAATGTGAAAGGCCAGGTTTGTGCCAAGAAGTCCAGTGCAGGAAACAATCAGAAAACCAGTCCTGTGTCTCTCCACCATGGCTGCTGCCTTCCACAGGAACTGAGTTGCCATAGTCAACTACTAACCTGTGCATGACAAAGAAACAAAAAATGAAAATATTTGGAGATGCATGTTTTTTATTAAACAGCTTCCAAGAACATGCTACACTACTGATCTTATGGTCTTATATGATTACAAGAACCTTCCCTGTGGATTGCCTTAAGAACATAAGAGAAGCCATGTTGGATCAGGCCAACGGCCCATCCAGTCCAACACTCTGTGTCACACAGTGGCAAAAAATTTTATATATACACACACATTGTGGCTAATAGCCACTGATGGACCTGTGCTCCATATTTTTATCTAAACCCCTCTTGAAGGTGGCTATACTTGTGGCTGCCACCACCTCCTGTGGCAGTGAATTCCACATGTTAATCACCCTTTGGGTGAAGAAGTACTTCCTTTGGGTGAAGAAGTACTGCCTTGAATCAGAAAATAGAAAATATCCAGTGCCAACTTCTTGGAGTGGCCAAATGTGCACCTTCTACTGTAATTTGTGTGGAAACGAGTTTGCACCTAATAGAAACCAAAGCATGGCTCCTAACTTTTAAATATTAGCTCCGAATTTATTATAGGGCTGAATCGGATAGCTTGTTCAATTGTCTTAAAAAAAGACACTTACAATGCTGTGTGGTTGGAAGGGATTATAGATAAGCTCAAACACATAGGGATTGCAATGGAAGACCACTTCCTATCCGATGAATCCTATAATTTTACACTAATTAAACAGAGACTCCTTGATTTAGAACTTACTAAATTATGTCCTGTTCAAAATTACACATGCTTGCCTGTGGTGCTTGGTCTTGCTCAGCCCATTGGAAAAATGACCAATCATTTATCGGATCTTGAAAGCCCCCAGCAATGGAGAACATTTATGTTGACCGGGATGAACATATATATGAACATATGAAGCTGCCTTATACTGAATCAGACCTTTGGTCCATCAAAGTCAGTATTGTCTTCTCAGACTGGCAGCGGCTCTCCAGGGTCTCAAGCTGAGGTTTTTCACACCTGTTTGCCTGGACCCTTTTTTTGGAGATGCCGGGGATTGAACCTGGGACCTTCTGCTTCCCAAGCAGATGCTCTACCACTGAGCCACCATCCCTCCCCTGCTCTCCAGGGTCTCAAGCTGAGGTTTTTCACGCCTACTTGCCTGAACCCTTTTTAGTTGGAGATGCCAGGGATTGAACCTGGGACCTTCTGCTTACCAGGCAGATGCTCTGCCACTGAGCCACCATCCCTCCCCTGCTCTCCAGGGTCTCAAGCTGAGGTTTTTCACACCTCTTTGCCTGGACCCTTTTTAGTTGGAGATGCCGGGGATTGAACCTGGGACCTTCTGCTTCCCAAGCAGATGCTCTACCACTGAGCCACCGTCCCTCTGCAAATTTAGTCAATTTCAGGGGGCTAAACCCACTTGCTAACTATCATTCTCAGCAGACAATATCACGTGACGCTGGCTTAATCCCTCATTGCTCAGCTCACAATTCAACTGCCAATTTTAGTTCTTTTAGAAAAAAAATATTGGTGGTGGTGGCGATAAGCCCACCTCCAGGACTGGATGGCCAAGGGAAAACGTCCTCTGCCCACCTCCAGGACTGGATCGCCAAGGGAACAGCTGCTCTGCCAACCTTCAGGAGTGGATTGTCAAGCAGTGCATTTGAGTTCCAACTCTGCCCTTAGTTGGAGGTTTCTCCCACAGAATTAATGGAACTGCCAACCTCACCGAACCCACAGGACAGACGAGAACAGTTGCAAGCATTGTGCAAAGTATTAGTCGCAGGTGCAAAATATTACAGTATCTGCCTCTAATTAATTCTGCATTTAATCGCAGACGTCTTTATTCCTGCTGCTCCCTCTTCCCTTTCAATTTCTTCCCCGTCCATTTAAGCTTACAGTAGATATCTTTCAAGCGCAATACCGGCACGTTTTGTTTGCCAAAGTGACAAATCAAGTACCCCGTTCTATCCCCTCCCACAGTTGCCTTTTTATTAAACACGCGGGACGCCTTCCCTACTCTCCAAAAGACAGCCCTGGGTACAAACGCCCGATGAAGGAAACAGATCAGAGCCCCCCCTTTTTAACAAATTGCCACCGCAGCCGATCCCGCTTGAACCTACCCTGACTGCGCTTTCCAGCAGCAACAACCAGCTGCAGACAGCCGCCAGCAGGCGAAAGGAAATGCACACACGTGGGTGCCGTAAAGCAAGTAAAATGCTGTGAAACCTGCCTGCTGCACAACATCCCAGCTGCCGGCTTCTTTGGAAATCTTACGGTGCTTCGGCTGCCTCGGAGTTTTTTCTAAAGCCGCCCCCCCCCCCCTTTCCTTTTCTTTCTGCTTCAGCTTTCTTCAGGCTCATTTTCTGGCCCCCCGCCAGAGTCACAGGGGATGGAGCAAGTAACGAATGGATTCCAATAAGACCCGCAGCAGCAACTGCAGAGATCCGTTTGCAAAAGCCGCATCCCGCCGCAAGCAAATGAATGCAAACGGAAGCATTTGGCTCAGCTGAGAATTTATTTCCCTTCCAGTCCCTTTGCAGTTATTATCTCTGCATGGTACAGAAAAGGGATCTTGGCTCCTGGTTTTATGCCTTTCTTTCTCTTCAGGCTGCAGACTAGGCTTCCCAATCCCCAGGTCCCAGCGGGGGATCCCCTGGTTTTACAGGCTTCCCCTCTCCCCCAGCCAGCTGGCCAGCGGGGGAAGCCCCACCCCCACAGCCATCATGCACCTCCATGAACAATTCCCATAGGGAATGATGGGGAATTGTTCCACGGGTATCGGGGGCTCTGGGGGGGGGCTGTTTTTTGAAGTAGAGGCGCCAAATTTTCAGTATAGCATCTAGTGCCTCTCCCCAAAATACCCGCCAAGTTTCAAAAGGATTGGACCAGGGGGTCCAATTCTACGAGCCCCAAAAGAAGGTGCCCCTATCTTTCATTATTTTCTATGGAAGGAAGGCATTTTAAAAGGTGCGCTGTCCCTTTAAATGTGATGGCCAGAACTCCGTTGGAGTTCAATTTTGCTTATCACACCCTTGCTCCTGGCTCTGCCCCCAATGTCTCCTGGCTCCGCCCCCAAAGTCTCCTGGCTCCACCCCCAAAGTCCCCAGATATCTCTTGAATTGGACTTGGCAACCCCACTGCAGACGTATGTGGTGTTTGAGTTCACCATGCCGGGGGGGGGGGGGGAGTCAAAGGCAGCCTGGTCGGAATATTTGCCTGCAAATCACAAGGCTTTCGGAGGGATAGAGCACCCATTTGTCACGGGACTCCTGGGAGACATTCTGTGAGAAAGAGACTGCAAACAACTCAGCTTTATAATAATAATTATAATAATAAATTTTATTTGTATCCCGCCCTCCCCGCCTAGGCGGCTCGGGGCGGCTGACAACATTTTATGCATACAATAATAAATAAAAACTTTGAGTTTAACAGTAAAACTTTAAACGTTATAAAAACCAGTTAATATATTTAAAATTCATAGTTTAAGTTAATCTGGCAGCAATGGTGGCATTCTGACGCTGATTCTGCCAGTTTAAATAATTCCATGCTAATGTAGGTCCTTAAAACAGGACCGTGCTGGCGGGTCCTTAATTCACGACGATTCAGCAGTCGATATATGCTCGTTTGTAGAGGACAGTCTTGCAGGCCCTGCGGAACTGATCAAGGTTCCGCAGGGCCCGTACCTCCTCCAGAAGCTGATTCCATAGGGCAGGGGCCGCAACTGAAAAGGCCCATGCTCTGGTATTCTGGAGCTTGACCTCTCTCGGCCCAGGGATAGTCATTTTATTTTTTCCAACTGACCTCAGTGCCCTCTGGGGTTCATATGTGGAGAGACGGTCCCTCAGGTAGGCTGGTCCTCGGCCATACAAGGCTTTAAAGGTAATGACCAACACTTTGTACTGGACTCGGTATGTAATTGGCAGCCAGTGCAGTCCGCGCAGCCCCGGCCGTATGTGCTCCCATTTCAGGAGCCCTAATAATAGCCTGGCCGCCGCGTTCTGCACCAGCTGCAACCTCCGGGTCCGACACAAAGGTAGCCCCAAGTAGAGGGCATTACAGTAGTCCAATCTTGAGGTGACTGTTGCATGGATCACTGTTGCGAGGTCGCGACGCTCCAGGAAAGGGGCCAACTGCCTTGCCTGCTTCAGATGGAAGAATGCTGACTTGGCAGTGGCTGCTATCTGGGCCTCCATTGATAATGAAGGCTCCAGTAAAACACCCAGACTCTTTACCTGGCGCGCTGGTTTCAATGGCGCGTCGTCGAAGGCTGGGAGAGCTATTTCTCCTCCCAGAGTGCTGCGACCCACACAAAGGACCTCTGTCTTCGCTGGGTTCAACTTCAGCCCACTCAGTCTGAGCTATGTCGCAACAGCCTGTAAAGCCCAATCCAGGTTCCCTGGGGCGGAGCCGGGCCGTCCGTCCATTAGTAGATAGAGCTGGGTGTCATCTGCGTATTGATGGCAACCCAGCCCAAACCTCCGGGCAATCTGGGCAAGGGGGCGCATATAGATGTTGAACAACATTGGGGAGAGAACTGCTCCCTGAGGCACACCACAATCTAGTGTGTGTCTCTGGGATCGCTCCCCCCCAATAGCCACCCTTTGTCCCCGACCTGAGAGGAAGGAGGAGAGCCATTGCAAGGCCAGCCCCCCAACCCCAATATCGGTGAGGCGGCGCATTAGCAGGGCGCTTTAAGCCCTTAAAGGCCGTTTTAAGCCCTTTTGCTTTATTATGTTGCTTATTATGGGATTGATGTTGTAGAAAAAGAGGACAAGAGGCTGTTTGCCTTGCAAAATAAGCATGGCGACGCTTCCTTTAGGAGATTTTTTTTTTTAATGAGCAATAAGCGTCCACTTGTTATTCTTTGCGCGATGCAGATAGCGTCCTTTGGAACTGCGCTCTTGTTGGGGATGTACTAAAACGAATGACAAGATTGCCCATAGGAAATAATGGGAGAACCTGGATTGCTCATTGGATATCATGGGAGGGAAGATTGCCAATTGACTTACATGGGCTCCATTGAAATGCATTGAAGCACAGAAACGGCTGCAACAAAAATCCGGACTGGATATTCCAGGAAAGTCAAAATAACCTACAAGTATCCTGGACACAGATAGACGGGAAGGGCAGATTTCCAGACCCTGGGACTGGCACAGGTGTTCTGGATTTGAATTCCCAAGGGGGAGGGTGGGTTGTCAACCTCTGGGACTGGATTGCAAGGGGACAGAGCACAATGCCAGCCTTTGGGACCGGATTGCCAAGGGAAAAGGTAGTTTGCCAACCTCCAGGATTGGATTGCCAGGGAAAAAGCTACTCTGCCAGCCTCTGGCACTTGACTGTCAAAGGAAAAAGTCCTTTGCCAACCTCCAGGACTGGATTGTCAGGGGAAAAGGTGCTCTGCCAACCTCCTGGACTGGATTGTCAGGGGAAAAAGTCCTCTGCCAACCTCCAGGACTGGATTGTCAAGGAAAAATCTGCTCTGCCAACTTCCAGGACTGGATTGTCAGAGGAAAAAGTCCTCTGCCAACCTCCAGGACTGGATTGTCACGGAAAAATCTGCTCTGCCAACCTCTAGGATTGAGGCACTCCAAGGGATCTGTTGAGGCTGGGTGAGTGGGCGTCAGCATGGCAGATGAGGTTCAATGTGGCCAAGTACAAAGTAATGCACATTGGGGCCAAGAATCCCAGCTACAAATACGAGTTGATGGGGTGTGAACTGGCAGAGACCGACCAAGAGAGAGATCTTGGGGTCGTGGTAGATAACTCACTGAAAATGTCAAGACAGTGTGCAATTGCGATAAAAAAGGCCAACGCCATGCTGGGAATTATTAGGAAGGGAATTGAAAACAAATCGGCCAGTATCATAATGCCCCTGTATAAATCGATGGTGCAGTCTCATTTGGAATACTGTGTACAATTCTGGTTACCACACCTCAAAAAGGATATTATAGCATTGGAGAAAGTCCAGAAAAGAGCAACTAGAATGATTAAAGGTTTGGAACACTTTTCCTATGAAGAAAGGTTAAAACGCTTGGGGCTCTTTAGCTTGGAGAAACGTCGACTGCGGGGTGACATGATAGAGGTTTACAAGATTATGCATGGGATGGAGAAAGTAGAGAAGTACTTTTCTCCCTTTCTCACAATACAAGAACTCGTGGGCATTCAATGAAATTGCTGAGCAGTCAGGTTAAAATGGATAAAAGGAAGTACTTCTTCACCCAAAGGGTGATTGTGTTTTAACAATTTATTGATATCATATGGTTATACAACTTAGTTATTTCTTAATTATCTCAATATTAATCCGTATGACATTTCAATCCCCCCTCCCTCCAATGTTGTATTTTAACAATTCATTAATAACCTACGGTTACGATGTTTAGTTATATCTTTTCTATCCCTAACCCATATGATATTTTCAATCCCCCCTCCCTCCGTTATAAGACTTACCCCGAAGTTATATATTTAAATCCAAATATAAAGGTATCCCAAACCCATCAAAACACACTGTCTTTTTCTTCTCACTCATATTAAAAGATTGTCCAATGTCTTTTTACGTTCCATTCTAACTCTATATATTTTTTAAATTTCTTCCACTCCTTTTTAAACACTTCCAGATCATAGTCTCTCAGAGTTCTTGTTAATTTATCCATCTCGCTCCACGATAAAACTTTCACAATCCAGTCCCATTTCTCTGGTATTTTTTCTTGTTTCCACAGCTGCACATACAATGTCCTAGCAGCTGAGAGCAGATACCAAATTAAAGTCCTATCTTCTTTTGGAAATTTTTCTATTTGTAATCCTAGCAGAAAGGTCTCTTCCACTTTCTTGAAGTCATAGCCCAAAATTTTAGAAATTTCTTGTTGTATCATCCGCCAAAAGTTTTTTGCTTTTTCACAGGTCCACCACATATGAAAGAAAGAACCTTCATGGTGCTTACATTTCCAACATCTGTCTGACATCTTTTTACTCATCTTTGCTAGTTTCTTCGGAGTCATATACCACCTATACATCATTTTAAAACAGTTCTTCTTGATATTCTGACATGTTGATATCTTCATCGAATTCTTCCAAAGGTGCTCCCAAGTATCCATTTGGATTTCTCTGTTTATATTGATTGCCCATTTAACCATTTGAGATTTTACTACTTCCTCTTCTGTAGACCATTTCAATAATAGTTTATATACTTTTGATACTAATTTTTCATTGTCTCCAAGCAAAACCATTTCCAATTCTGTTTGCTCACGTCTAATTCCATCAGATTTCATATCATTTTCCATCAGACTTTTTATCTGTTGCATTTGGAACCAGTCATATTTATTATTTAGCTCTTCTGCTGACTTTAATTCAACTTTCCCACCTTGAATCTTTAACAATTGATTGTATATCACTCTTTCTTCCTCAGATTTAGCTGTTATTTTTATTACTTCTGCTGGCACTATCCAAAGCGGCTTCCTCTCATCACCATATTTCTTATATTTTATCCAAGTATTTAATAAAGTGTTTCTGATATAGTGATGAGAAAAAAACCCATCCATCTTGTGTTTCCCATAATACAAATATGCGTGCCAGCCGAATTTATTCCCATGAGCTTCCAACCTTAAAGGTTTTTTATCCAACAGCATTATCCAATCCTTGATCCACGTCAAACAAACAGCATCATGATACAATCTTAAGTCCGGGAGCTGAAAGCCTCCTCTTTCTTTTGCATCCGTTAAAATTTTCATCTTAATTCTTGGTTTCTTCCCGGCCCATACAAAGTCAGAGAGCTTCTTTTGCCACTTATTGAATTGTTTGCTATCTTTCACAATCGGGATAGTTTGAAACAGATACATTATTCTTGGCAAAATATTCATCTTAACTGCAGCAATCCTGCCCAATAAAGACAAATTAAGTCTGTTCCATTTTATCAAATCTTTGTCCATCTTGCACCAAAGCTTTTCATAATTATTTTTAAATAAATCTATGTTCTTCATAGTTATTTCTACGCCAAGATATTTTACTTTAGAAGTAACTTTACACCCCGTCAGTGCCTGCAATTCATTCTGTCTACTTGGTTGCATATTTTTACATAAAAACATCGACTTCTCTGCATTTATATATAGTCCTGCAATCTCTCCATATTCTTTTATCTTGGTTAAGAGCAACGGTGTTACTTGAATCGGATTCTCTATAATAAACACAATGTCATCTGCAAAAGCTTTATATTTATAAGAGAATCCTTTAATTTTTAATCCTTCTATTTCTTTGTCGTTTTGCACTTGTTGTAATAAAATTTCAAGAGTCATTATAAACATCCTTGATAACGGACATCCTTGTCTTGTGCCTTTGCCTACCATCAATTCTCTTGTAAGATCTGCATTTACGCACAATTTTGCTTGCTGTTCTGTATATATTGCTTTCGTCATTCTTATAAAATGTTCCCCTAAAGGGTGATTAACATGTGGAATTCACTGCCACAGGAGGTGGTGGCGGCTACAAGCATAGCCAGCTTTAAGAAGGGATTGGATAAAAATATGGAGCAGAGGTCCATCAGTGGCTATTAGCCACAGTGTATATATATATATATATATATATATATATATATATATATATATATATATATATATATATATATATATATATATATATGTGTGTGTGTGTGTGTGTGTGTGTGTGTATAGATATAGATACACACACACACAAACACACATATATTGGCCACTGTGTGACACAGAGTGTTGGGCTGGATGGACCATTGGCCTGATCCAACATGACTTCTCTTATGTTCTTATGACTGGATTGCAAAGGGAAAAGCTACTCTGCCAACCTCCAGGACTGGATTGCCAAGGTGCTCTGCCCAGCTCCAGGACTGGATTGCCAAGGGAAAAAATCCACTGCCAACCTCCTGGACTGGATTGCCAAGAGAAAAGGTGCTCTGCCCACCTCCAGGACTGAATTGCCAAGGGAAAAGGTGCTCTGCCCAGCTTCAGGACTGGATTGCCAAGCGAAAAGGTGCTCTGCCCACCTCCAGGAGTGGATTGCCAAGGAAAAAGTCCTCTGCCAACCTCCAGGACTGGATTGCCAGGGTATAAGGTAGTTGGCCAGCCTCTAGGACTGGGATGGCAGGGGAAAGGTAATCTTAGGACAGCACATGAATAGCCGCCAGAAGATCATATGAAAGTTGGTTTGAAAAGTATCCCTCATTTGAAAACCTGCTCTTACAGATGTTTAAGTAGAGTGGGCACATCGACACTTTGTTAGTTACACAAACTTGTAATGATATCTCATTGCTTCAGACTTCCTGCATTCAGCCAGGCCCAGCCACATTGTCAAATTTGCAAAAAACAAAACTTATTGTGTCAAGAAACAATTGACAACTTCCAAAAATTAATACATTGTATTATAGAAAATATCCAGACCGAATACCATTATTTAGACATTAAAGAACAAAGAACAATCCCATATAAACATTATCAAAGGATGACTCCGAAACTATCTTCATACAGTCTGTAAGGAGTACTAAGACTCAAGTGTAAAGTTCAAACTGAGTCCTTCCATGGCGTCGGCTTCAAAGGAGAAATTCTTTCCTTCACACAACCACCGGTTTGAATTGCGTTCCGCTGCCTTTAAAGCTTCTTCATAAGCCAACTCTAAAACCAAATGTGACAACACATATAATAACAAAATACCTAATATACAATAATTAAATAAATAGACATAAAAATTACTCCAACATACAACCTGAAAAGATCCTCAGACCAATATCTCTCCCAGCGCATACAGGATAATCACATTAATGACAAGACTCTCCGTCCTAAAAAGACAAGTCACAGCTGGTAACAATAAGACACTCAAGGGGATCTCAATAAATTTCTGAAAACACCTACCCCAAAATTACACAAAACACGAGAGATCATTATATAAATTAAGGCCAAAGGGTTCTATTGTATTTAGGTGATGTATCTACCTAGCCTCTTTCTGTAACAAAATTTTTTGTATACCACCGCCTGTACCCTTACAAAGTTCAACCTTCTGTATCACAAAAAATCTCAACAATTCTAAATCATGGTCTGTTTCCTTATAGTGTTGGGAAAGAGGAATGCCAGGAATTTGGTGACGAACCCTAGAAATGTGCTCCAAGATGCGAGTCTTAACAGCTCTCCAAGAGCATCCTATGTAAATTTTTGAACAAACCCTACAAATTAAGGCATAAATGACTTCCTTAGAGTCACAGTTTGTAAAACCAGTTAGCTTAATAGTAATTCCAGTCCTTATATCCACATATTCTTTCAGCTGGAGAGAATATTTACAAGCTTTGCAGCCCTTGCAACGATAATGCCCAACAGGAAGGTGGGATAGTCTTGGCAGTTTCTGCAAGTCAGTATGAACTAAAAAATCATGTAGATTCCGTGAGCGCCGAAAGCCCACTGTAGGTTGGGAAGCCAATACGGAATACCTATTTCCGAATATTTACCGAAAGGCTTCTATTTGGTAAATATTCGGTAAACCCTTTACTGAACTGACAGCCCTACATATAACACGATTATAATATTTTGAGACAAAACAGGAACACTTGGCTTGTTGTTCCTGTTTTGTCTCAAAATGTCATCATGTTATATGCTAATTTGCTTTCAACCCTGTCTATCAGTTTGAATGGTTTTCTTCCATTTCAACATATCTGAGGAAGTGTGTATGCACAAGAAAGCTCATACCTTGAATAAAACTTCATTGGTCTTAAAAGTGCCACTGGACTCTAACTTTATTCTATGACTGGAAACCAGTTGGGTTACTATCTGACTGAATTATAAGTTACTGGCACTCCATGTTCAACATTAAGCTTCCAATTTGGACTAGAACTGGGGCTAAAAGAACAAAAGAAAGTGTCGCTTCAGGGAGTCTATATTTTAAAATAGTACAAAATGTTGCCTAGCAAAGAATCAAGGAAATCAATTAAATATTTTTGTTCACGATCAAGCTGAACATACATTTGCTTATTTAAAATATTTATATCTTGCTCCTATCATAAAAATACAGTACAAACAAGAATAGAGCAAACCTTTTATGCCATTATAATAACTGATCTCTACTCTCAGGTCATTAAAAGCACATAGAAATAGACTGGCCTTACAGAACCTGAGTAATCTCTGCAAAGTTGGGACCTCCCTCATTTCCTCATGAAGTCATTTTGTAAAGCAGGAGTGCCCACCAGTTTGAGAATCAGAGCTGGCTTGTGGGTATATATTGATGGAGGTGATCTGACAGATAATAAAAACCCTTGAGATCCCACACCAGCAGTATAATTATAGGAGGTGGCCTCGGAAAAATGTATAGTACCCACTGCCTACCAGTCTCAGAGGTGGGGCTTCTGAATTTCTTTAAGTGCCTCTACTTTCCATAATTCAAGCACTGAATAATATCAATGCAAAAGTCAGTCACATCTTTTTTAAATTAGCCTGCTAGGTGGTGCTACAGGACATGCTCTAAGCTAGTCATTTAGTGAAAAAAATATTTTGATATGTCAGAGGGAAGGAAACTCTTTTATGATATGTTAGTGGGAAGGAAGATTATGCATACTCTTCAGCAGCTCTTTCAGTTTATGTGTTTCTGCACAAACCTTTGCTGCCTGCTGCCACATTAATGAACATGGTGAACAGGGTTGTCAGGTCCAAATATCTGGGGAAATATCTGAAGACTTTGGGAGTGGAACCAGGAGACTTGACCGTTCCAAATAAATAAATAAGTAAAAATACAGCGGTGCCATTCCCCTGAATACAGTCTTCATTTCCTTCTCTTTTTTTGCCTTTTTTGTTTCCAAGCACACACGCACACTCACAAAGCAGCCAAAATAAACAATTTGCATGCCCGCACTTTTGTGATCTCCCTGGGGCAATGGTATAAATAGCTTTACTCACCAGAGACGCTGAATGTGATAATCTGTTGTATTTCAACCAATTTAAGGAGAGGGAGGTCTGGTGGGTAGAGCTTTACCATCCTTTCCCTCGCCCCTCTCTCTTTACTATCCCAGACGGCACACAACATGCTTTCAAGTGGGTTCTTTCTTCCATCTCATTGGTTTGTATTGTCAATTCACGTGCAAACAGGGAATTAATATTTTTACCATCTCTGCATTTCAAAACAAGCTTTGGACTTGCACAGATCATTTGTCCAGACTACCAGGATTTCATGCACCGGACACGGAAATATTAATGTAGTGCCAGAAGTGCCTTTGTAGACGGGCTTAAAGAAGGAATGTCCAATAGACAGCCAGAGGCTCTTCAAGGTGAATCCGTATCTTCAGCTCTTTCTTCTAATACTCTCATTCATCTGCCGCAATTATGAGATGGGGTTTTAACACCACTTTACTAGCAAGCTAACTGAAGGCCATCAAATTTAATGGGAGAAAAAAAAAATATTCCAGTCTTTCCTGTAGTTCTGCTACACACACCTGCTCACCATAGCTACCCTAGACTTCGTCCCACCTGTTGTAATCAATCTCTTTCTTCCTTGCCTGAAAAATGGTCAGGCGTTTATGCCGATAAAAACTGGGAAGAGGTGCCATACAGTTTTGTTTATTTACCTTATTTATTGGGTACTTTTAACCCACTATTCTCCATGCATTGTGGAATCAAAGCGGTTTACAATAGGAGAAAACAACAGAAAACTATCAAACACAACCAGGGTTTTTTTTCAGCAGGAACACAGTTCTGGCTGGTTTGGCCAGGGCTTCAGCTCAAAAAATGGTCTCTGGCAGAGGGAAAGCGCTAGAAAGCCATGTGCCCCCAGCTAGAAAGCCATGTGCCCCCAGACCACATGCCTCCAGCAGGCTTGCAAAGAGAGTGAGAGATTCAGAGCTGCCCACGAGTGCCCTTTCCCGGGAGAAGCTGGGCCTGTCGCTGCCCACTCTGCCGCATGTGGCTCTCTCTCTCCAGCTGTATTTGGGGGGGGGGGGCAAAACAAGGTCTCTTATTGGGCTGTGTGAGAACACATATCCATGAAATGCGGGTGATGGCGCTGTAACCTACCGAACAGGCGACATCACTTTTGGTGACGCCAGGGGGTGTGGCCTAATATGCAAATGAGTTCTTGCTGGGCTTTTTCTACAGCAAAAGCCCTGAATGCAGCAAATATATTAAGGCTAACGGTGACCAAACCAAATGCTGCAAACGTTTTCTGTCTTGTCAGTTAAAGATTTTGTTCCGATCGCCTTTCCAGAAAACTGAATCTCAGCATGAAATTTCAGCATGAAATTTCAGAAAAAATGAACTGATGCAGGTAGCACAAGTAGGAAGTGGGTTTTTTGTTATTATCTTTGCTGCCTTTTCTCTTTGCTGCAGAATAAAAATGGAAAGGATTGATGTTTATAGGGTAGGCCAAGGGTGTCAAACTCATTTGTTATGAGGGCTGAATCTGACATAAGTGACACCTTGTTGGGCCAGGTCATGTTAGGCCTCCGAACCGGGGGATCCCCTGCCCCCACCTGGGGATTGGCAACCCTAATACTAACTGGGAGGCTGGAGGCAGTTTGGCAGGCCATAGATTGTGCACATCTATCTCAAATACATCGGCCGCAGATAATGGTTGAACATTCTCGAATTATAAATGATTTATGTTCCACCCCCTCAAGATTTCCCCTGCTTCACAGTCATTTTGTTGGTTTCTGCTGCAACCGCTGTTTAGAAATTAATGTCTGCCGTTTGAAAATATGTGATTGAGACCTGAGGCTGCTAAGACACATTTTTTGCAAGAGATACAGTTAGGGTTGCCAGCCCCGAGGTGGGAGTGACGTCATCATGCTGGGGACACCACACAGCAGTGCTCTATTCTTCGAGGCAAAACTCTATGACAACCATATGGTTACCAAAACTCATACGGTAACCATAGAGTTTCGCCCAAAATATCAGAGCGTTGCAGTGTAGTGTCCTGGTGTGATGGCATCACTTCCACATGGTGTTATCACATCAGGGAACTTGCACATGGCCCATAGAGTTTTGCCCAAAACATCGGAGTGTTGCAGTGCAGCGTCCCTGGCATGATGATGTCACTTCCATGTTATGTCATCATGTTGGGGACAGCACTCATGGGAATGTCGCCCCCACCCCAGCATTCCCGCAGAGCTCCCTCCCACCCCACACTAGGGAGCAAAGAGGACCAGAATGCGATTCATTCTGTTGTGCGCAATCAGACATCCAATACTATCACGCTCCTTTCTTGGAGCATGCGTAATCAGATGGTGATTTCTGGGAGGGGAGGGGGTCCATTGAACATGCGCCCAACTGTTTGGAGCTGGGAAATCAAAACTTTCTTCGGAGGCAGGGGGGAAGGGCGAAAGTTTCCAGAATTAACGTTGCCGATCCAAACCACGGAACTGCCAGGAATTATTTTCCTAGAAATAGGCAGTGACAATGATATCTTAAAATCCTCCACATTGAAAAAAAAGAATTTTTTCCTGTTCTGAATAGTGGGATAACGTTTCCTCCCCCTCTGATCCTGTGTTGATTGGAGAAGCAGAAGCGTCACCTCAGATTCCCGGATGATCTGGCAATGCGCATGTCTGCTGGGGCTTTCTTTGAAAAAAAAAAAAGGTGAGAGGCAGTATCGTGCGTGAGCTGTCCAAACAACAAAAAGCCGATCTTGTGCCGCTGTTTTGAAAAAGGGCCGGACTTTATGTACTGTCAAATTAATGCGCCATTCATGCGTAGCAAGCCTGGATGAGCCCAGATGACGATCGATTGCCAGATGTGGCTGTCTGAACGAACACATTTAATCCGTCAGCCAGACGGAGCTGTGTCGTCACTAATGGCACGTGTGACCGCACCCCTAGAGTCAGTTATCTATAACAACAGGCAGAAAACTTCCCACGTTGGACTTTATTATCCTTGTTATCTGTGTCTGCTAGAATGCAAATCATGCTTTCCTCTCTCCGTTTATATACATTTAGTCATAAAGCACTCTTGGTACAAATCTAAGAACTGTCAGATTCCATGCCTACTTTATATAGCAAGGTGTTGTCCACTTTTATTTATTTATTTATTTATTTATTTATTTATTTATTTGGGATTTATATCCCGCCCTTCCCACAAGTGGCTCAGGGCGGCTTCCAGTGATAGATCCAACAAAATTACAGTATTTAAACATATAAAGGGATCAGCATTTAAAACAGATAAAAACAGATAAAACCATGGTTATCAATAAATATTAATAAATATTAATAAATATTTCAACTATATATAAAAGAAAGAAATCCGGCAAGTTACATTAAAATTCTCAAGCTAGGTATAGGCTAGCCGGAAGAGGGTCGTCTTACAGGCCCTGCGGAACTGTACAAGGTCCCGCAGGGCCCTCACCTCTTCTGGCAGCTGATTCCACCATGTAGGGGCCATAACAGAGAAAGCCCTTTCTCTGGTGGATTTCAAACGGGCTTCCTTCGGCCCAGGGATAGTAAGGAGATTTTGTGTTCCCGACCTCAGTACTCTCTGGGGAACGTGCGGGGAAAGACGGTCCTTCAGGTAGACAGGTCCCAAGCCATATAGGGCTTTAAAGGTGATAACCAGCACCTTGTACCGGACTCGGTATATTACTGGAAGCCAGTGCAGGGTCCGAAGACCCGGCTGAATGTGTTCCCACTTTGGGAGACCCAATAACAGCCGGGCCGCGGCATTCTGCACCAGTTGCAATTTCCGAGTTCGGGACAGGGGCAGCCCCATGTAGAGGGCATTACAGTAGTCTAACCTCGAGGTGACCGTGGCATGGATCACTGTTGCTAGGTCGTCGCGCTCCAAAAAGGGGGCCAACTGCCTTGCCCGCCTAAGGTGAAAAAACGCGGACTTGGCAGCGGCTGCTATCTGAGCTTCCATCTTTAAGGAAGGCTCCAACAGCACCCCTAAGCTCCTGACCCTGTCCGCCGCTATCAGCGGCGCACCGTCAAAGGCTGGTAGGGGGATTCCCCTTTCCGGACCGCGGCGACCCAAGCAAAGGACCTCTGTCTTCGCAGGGTTAAGCTTCAGCCCGCTCAGTCTGAGCCATTCAGCCACGGCATATAGTGCCCGATCTAGATTTTCCGGGACGCAGGTCGGCTGGCCGTCCATCAGTAGATAGAGCTGGGTGTCATCAGCATACTGATGACACCCTAGCCCGTACCTTCGGGCAATCTGGGCAAGAGGTCGCATATAGATGTTAAATAACATCGGGGAGAGAACCGCCCCTTGGGGCACACCACAGTCAAGTGTGCACCTCCGGGACAGCTCCCCCCCTACTGCGACCCTTTGTCCCCGACCTTCAAGGAAAGAGGAAAGCCACTGTAAAGCCAACCCCTGAATCCCTGCGTCGGTGAGGCGACCCTTCAGTAGCCGATGGTCGACCGTGTCGAACGCAGCCGACAGGTCTAACAGCATCAGCACCGCCGAGCCGCCCCGATCCAGATGCCGTTGAAGGTCATCCACTAGGGCGACCAGCACCGTCTCCGTCCCATGTCCCGGGCGAAAGCCGGACTGAAATGGGTCAAGGATGGAAGCATCCTCCAGGAAAGTCTGCAGCTGCATCGCCACTGCCCTCTCAATAAGTTTGCCCAAAAAGGGCAAATTTGAGACCGGCCGATAGTGTGCCAATTGGGCCGGGTCTAAAGATGGTTTCTTTAAGAGGGGACGGACCACAGCCTCTTTGAGCGGCGTTGGAAAGTGCCCTTCCCTCAGGGATCTATTTATGATATCCCGTATAGGATATCTAAGGTCACCCTGGCAAGATTTAATAAGCCAGGAAGGGCATGGGTCCAATTTACAGGTAGTTGGGCGAGCAGCTAAGAGGATCCTGTCAACTTCCTCCAGGCTGAGGGGGTCGAAGTCATCCAGCATATAATCCGAAGACAGGCTCGGAGCCTCGAGTTCGCTAACTGTCTCTTTGCCAGCCAAGAGTCACTCACTGTGCGGCTCCTGCTCTTACAGCGTCCACATCACATCACATGAGGCTCTTTTATATTGAATCAGATCATCGGTCCGTCCAAGTCAGTATTGTCTGTTCAGATGAGCAGTGGCTCTCCAGAGGCGAAGGTCTTTCACTTCTGTTGCTGCCTCATCTTTCATACTGGAGATGCCAGGACTGAATGTGGGACGTTCTACTTGCCAAGCAGATGCTCTGTCATTGAGCCACAGCCTCACCACCTTTCCCAGGAAGCCTCTGGGAAAATGCAGAGTATCTAATGCCAATGTCAGCTTTGTACTCATATGAACATATGAAACTGCCTTATACTGAATCAGACCTTGGGTCCATCAAAGTCAGTATTGTCTACTCAGACTGGCAGCAGCTCTCCAGGGTCTCAAGCTGAGGTTTTTCACACCTACTTGCCTGGACTCTTTTTAGTTGGAGATGCCAGGGATTGAACCTGGGACCTTCTGCTTATCAGGCAGATGCTCTACCACTGAGCCACCGTCCCTCCCCTCAACAGAGACCAGTGATTTATCCCATCTCAACTGAGCTCCCTCCACCTAGACACAATCCTGGACTTAATCTGGTCAGTCCTACTTTTGCTGGTACTAGTATGTACTATGAGTAAAACCATATGTATGTCTATTTCATCACAAGACCAAGAAAACAAAAGTGGGTTATCACATTCAGGGGCAAAATTTCTTATGCACAAAATGACTTTTCGACGGCAGAGAGCAGATGAGGTAAAATGCAGAGCCGTTGTTTTAGCAGCGTCAGATAGACATGGGCATGAACTGAACCTTGGATTGCTATTCGTGCATGAATCTGGCCAATTTGTGGTTTGTTTTAAACCAGTCTGGACCTTGGCGCTTTGTCTGGTTTGTTTTTGTGGTTTGTTTTCTCAGACAGCCTAGTGCTGATTCAATCAATTCCTAGGCAACACTGGGGGTGGACTTCTGGGAGCCCTAGAAACACCGATAGCAGTTGTTTATAGTTCGATTGGCAACTCTGGGAGCCAGTCATGGAGCTCCCATTCTGTAGTGCAGGGGTGGCCAACGGTAGCTCTCCAGATGTTTTTTGCCTAAAACTCCCCTCAGCCCCAGGCATTGGCCATGCTGGCTGGGGCTGTTGGGAGTTGTAGGCAAAAAACATCTGGAGAGCTACCGTTGGCCAGCCCTGCTGTGGTGCAAAAGAGTTGTCATGACAGCTGACGCTGAGCTTTCCTGGAGCATCTGCTTTGAAGGGCTATAACTCAGACATTCAAAATCCAATCTTTACCAAACCTGGAGGGCGGTAGAAGAGAGCCTGCTGAAAACTTCCCGTGAGTTTTACACCTCTCGAACCAAATCAACAAAACGCAAACTGAGTCAGAAATCAAACAAATCATGGAATGAAACAAGCCACCATTTCCCCCAGTTTGTGCCCATCCCTAATCTCAGGTATTAAAACATTTACTTAAGTTATATTTGGTGTTTTTCCTTAGTGTTGAATTGAGTTTTATACTTTTGCATTATGAAGGCAGGTGCTTTATAAAGTTTCCCCCCTTCTACGCAGAATATTACAATCCCTTTCTATATACTGTGAATGCAGATTACTTTGTCTTCTAGCTGCTTTAACTCAACTGACAACAGCTTTGGTATTTTTATTTAGAATTCTCACTGTGCTCCCAATATTTAAAGTATACTTCCATCGCATTGTCCCCTTTACGAAACAATGAAATATAACGGCAAAACGTATCTCTAACTAAATATTTAACACGAAACCAATTTAGCCGTTCAAATTGCACCTGTCCATCAAACTGAAACATGGAGCGTGGAGAGGATAAGTGAAAGCAAGAAGCACTCTAAGCTCCTTGGAGGAAAGGTGGAATAAGCGCATGTCGATATTTAGTCATGCCGCAGATGTTATTGCTGCAGGACTGGCTCTGTGACCTAGCTTGAGCTGCATCCTGATAAGTGACATGAAGGTGGCTTGACATAGTTTGGGTACAGTAGCTGCTACTTCCCCCTTTGTGTGAGCAGCCACACTGCCCATGTCCATGGCTCAATACTGGAGTATAGGGTTGCCAAGTCCAATTCAAGAAATATCTGGGGACTTTGGGGGTAGGGCCAGGAGACTTTGGGGGTGGAGCCAGGAGACATTGGGGCGGAGCCAGGAGCATGGGTGTGACAAGCAGAATTGAACTCCAAGGGAGTTCTGGCCATCACATTTAAAGGGACAGCGCACCTTTTAAAATGCCTTCCTTCCCTAGAAAATAATGAAGGATAGGGGCACCTTCTTTTGGGGCTCGTAGAATTGGACCTCCTGGTCCAATACTTTTGAAACTTGGGGGGTATTTTGGGAAGAGGCACTAGATGCTAAACTGAAAATTTGGCACCTCTACCTCAAAAAACAGCCCCCCCCAGAGCCCCCGACACCCGCGGATCAATTCCCCATCATTCCTTATGGGAATTGTTCATGGAGGTGCATAATGGCTGTGGGGGTGGGGCTCCCCCCGCCGGCCAGCTGGCTGGGGGAGGGGGGAAGCCTGTAAAACCGGGGGATCCCCCGCTGGGACCTGGGGATTGGGAAGCCTACTGGAGTACCAGTTTTAGAAAAGCTGGGACTTGCACATCAACAATGCCTGGGCAGTCGCCCTCCGTTTCTTTTCATACTGGCTTTCAGCATGACTTACAGAATTTACTGTGTACTTCGGAGGTGAAGTGCTCTCGTTTTTGGGACTGAGCCTTCAATAAAGAATGGATCAAATCTTAATTCAGAATGGGCGGTAATGTAGAAATATGGATTCTTCCCCCTCCCCGTTGCACACAGGGCTTTTCATGACACACAGCTATCTCATTTGCCCTTTTCAGTGCCATTGCAATCACCGTTCCCAGTGCAAAAAGACAATTATGCTGTCACAGGCCGTCATGGGAGCTGTGCAGAAGCAGCATATTGTGTGTGCCAGGCTGCACTTAACCTTGGTGGCCTCTTGAGCATCCAAATCGCTCTCAATCATGCTAATGGAAGCAAGTCCTTGGAGCTCTGTAGAGGGTGAGTCCCTGCTCCTGATTTCACAAAGCCTAACTTCCGTATTCATTTGTTATGTCTTTTTCTGCGAATCTGTTGCTGAAGTCAGGCCAGTGCTAGCCTAACATATTATGTATCCAGTTCCTAATCCTGTTAAGCACAAATAAATACTCAGTTAATGGCTTGTAGAGAATATATATGTATGTAGGTAGTGTTTTTATTCTAGTAGGAAGCCAGGGCCCTCAGTTTGTAAGACCTGAGCAAGGCTGTTAAGAATAGGGTTGCCAAGTCCAATTCAAGAAATATCTGGGGACTTTGGGGGTGGAGCCAGGAGACTTTGGGGGCGGAGCCAGGAGACATTAGGGGTGGAGCCAAGATCAAGGCTGTGACAAGCAGAATTGAACTCCAAAGGGAGTTCTGGCCATCACATTTAAAGGGACGGCACACCTTTTCAATGCCTTCCTTCCATAGGAAATAATGGATAGGGACACCTTCTTTTGGGGCTCATAGAATTGGGCCCCCTGGTCCAAACGTTTTGAAACTTGGGGGGCATTTTGGGGAGAGGCACTAGATGCTGTACTGAAAATTTGATGCCTCTACCCCAAAAAACAGGGCCCCCAGAGCCCCAGGTACCTGCGGATCAATTCTCCATGATTTTCTATGGGAATAAATCTCCATAGGGAATAATAGAGTTCCCAGCAGACATTTCCCTCCCCTCCCCCCGCTTTCTGATGACCCTGAAGCAGGGGGAGGGCCTCCAAACCAGGGGATCTCCTGCCCCCACCTGGGGATTGGCAACCCTAGTTAAGAAGCCGTCATGAATTCATAGGGGCACCATAAAATGAAAGCAATTTGAGGGTACTTACTCATAGAGGAGGTCCAATAGATAATCTTTCAGTTGGCTTGCTATTGATATTAGAGTCGAACAAAATTGTCTGGGGCCTGAGGGCAAACTTAGGGACTACACAACACCTTGAAGCATTTTAACAAAACAGTGTTGAGCTTTTTGCTCACATCCTCCTCGTGACCAGGACTTGGATGAAATCTGATAAAAATAGGGAAGGAGCAAATGAAAACACACCGGGAAATGGGAATGCTGTTGCATAACAATGAGAGCCAAAAAGAAAGCAAGAAAGAAAAAGCAAAAAGAAGAGGAAACTAAATTAACATTTTGTTCACTGTTACTATATGCAAAGACATAGGTTTCCTGAGAGTTTCATCTTAATGGAATGGCGTTGGCCCTGCCTTGCTCCTTGACCTTTTGGGCATAACCGACTGGTTAGGGGAGGGACAGTGGCTCAGTGGTAGAGCTTCTGCTTGGGAAGCAGAAGGTCCCAGGTTCAATCCCTGGCATCTCCAAAAAAGGGTCCAGGCAAATAGGTGTGAAAAACCTCAGCTTGAGACCCTGGAGAGCCGCTGCCAGTCTGAGAAGACAATACTGACTTTGATGGACCAAAGGTCTGATTCAGTATAAGGCAGCTTCATATGTTCAATAGAGAACAAGGCACAGCAAACTTTGTGCTTGCCCATGGAAAAAATACTAAGGTCAGCAAACATAGTTATCGGGTCTCTGCTCTCGAGCACATCACACGCCTTGACCAAACAGTTTTGTACAACTCAGCTATCCACCTCAGACTATGTCTCGTGATTATCTGATATGACTCAGTAAAAGGCTAGGGAAAGACCCTAGCAGGTCCGCTCATGCGGCGGCCTGAAGACTGACTCTCGAGTTGTTCTTAGCTTCAATGGAACACAAGCCTGCAAATGAGAGATGTTTCTCAGTTGTGAGTGTATTAGGCAGGTTGCATACAACACACTGCAAGTGCAAAGAAAAGTATAATTCTGATTCTTACCAGAGATGCCATAACATTCATAGTGAACATGGGCTATAGGCAAACACGCTGCATTTAACAGCCACGATTACCCATGAGTTGAACCTCTAATCTGGTCACTCTCTGCTTCAGATGACGGTTGAACAGTTTGCAACTGCGCCTTATCCGTGATGGAGGAGTTTTGTTGCATTGTGGGGCCTTTTGCATCTGTGCAATAGATTTTACCCAGTTTCATGGATGGTGAGGTGAGGTAATTGAATGACATGACAACTACACCTCCCGTAAAATGGTGCAAAAATGTGCGTGTGCAAAATAACACCGATAAATAACACACCAGCGAAGACAGATCCAGGCGGATAGCTGGGCTGGGCTGGGCTGAAGCAGTAGAACAAAATTTGAGCCACTGAACTCAAAGTAACACCAAATGGAAGACTTTTTGAAAATGGTGCCGCGTTTATAATAACTGACTGGCTAATTTACTCATTGCTTATTTATAATTTTGGTTATCAAGCCAGCACCGCAGTGACAGCAGATCTGTACAGAACAGCAGAAAATAGAACTCCCTTTGGATCGTGTGCGAATGCAAATGTGTGCAACGCTGCCCATTATGCTGTACATTTTGAATACATGAAAAGTTAATGGACAGGCTTAAGCTGTTTTCAAACAGTTTAGTGGATTAACAAAAGAGCCAGCTTCCTGTTTGCAACCAGTGAACGGTCCATGAACCAAACTGGTGAGTGTTCAAGCAGTACATCCTTATTTCTTGCTGCATAGTTTAGGTATCGTTAGGACTTGGTCTCTGCGAGGTGGGTGAAGAGCAAAAAGGAGAAAAAGCCAGACTTCACTTGGAAGAGAGAGATGGCAGTAGGCTTCCCAATCCCCAGGTCCCAGAGGGGGATCCCCCCGGTTTTACAGGCTTCCCCCCTCCCCCCAGCCAGCTGGCCGGCGGGGGAAGCCCCGCCCCCACAGCTATCATGCACCTGCATGAATGATTCCCATAGGGAATGATGGGGAATTGATCCGCGGGTATCGGGGGCTCTGGGGGGGCTGTTTTTTGAGATAGAGGCACCAAATTTTCAGTATAGCATCTAGTGCCTCTCCCCAAAATACCCCCAAGTTTCAAAAAGATTGGACCAAGGGGTCCAATTCTATGAGCCCCCAAAGAAGGTGCCCCTATCCTTTATTATTTCCTATGGAAGAAAGGCATTTAAAAAGGCGTGCTGTCCCTTTAAATGTGATGGCCAGAACTCCCTTGGAGTTCAATTATGCTTGTCACACCCTTGTTCCTGGCTCCACCCCCAAAGTCCCCAGATATTTCTTGAATTGGACTTGGCAACCCTAGATGGCAGAGAATAGCAAAGGGCTGTCAACAATACTCTTTGGGAATCTATATATAATGTTTACGTAGGAGAAATTCCTTGTGGGTGCATTTAGTTTAATGTAATCCCATGCCTGCTCACAGTAAAACTCAAGCAGGAATTATATCAAAAAAGTACATCAGCGGTAGTTTAACTTTTAAGATGTAACTGAAATGAAGTTTTTAATTATCCAATTTAAAATGTCTGTATGTCCTTACACTTAATCAGTATCAGGCTTAATTAAGAATGGGATATGGGCTAAAAAGGAACTTAATTCCCTTTGCTTTAAATTGTTTGTCTGAGGTCTCGAAAGAAATACATGCACGTGTTCTCTCTTCTATTTTGACTTCCGGCTCTTAATAACTAAACTAAGCAGTCGACAAACGATCTTTTCACACTATCTTAAAACGGCAGTCCTAAGCTCTGCTCTGGTGGAAGCTGGGTTTTCAGGTAGCCGGCTTGAGGTTGACTCAGCCTTCCATCCTCCCGAGGTTGGTAAAATGATTCCCCAGCTTGCTGGGGGGAAAGTGTAGATGACTGGGGAAGGCAAGGGCAAACCACCCCATAAAAAGTCTGCTGTGAAAACGTTGTGAAAGCAACGTCACCCCAGAGTCGGAAACGACCGATGCTTGCACAGGGGACCTTTCCTTTTCCTTGAAGATATTGAAATTCAGATGCCAAAACTGCTTTGCAACCACCGCATGGTGTCCTTTATTTATGGCCAGTACTGCTTTGTGGTGGTCTGTGCAGCTTTTATGGGCCCCAAAGTCCTATTCAGCACAACGCAAGAGCACTTATGGATAGCTGTATCCCACTCATGCTGTTCCTAGCAGAGTATTGGATTACGGATTATTGGAAAAGGAGCAGTCAAACTAAGTCCAGTCATACAACAAATAACAGCATAGAGATTCCTAAAAGCTGGAAAACTTTATATATTTTTTCCTTCATATACAGCGTGGATATACCACATATTTACTGTGCCCTGGACTTTGCATGCATGGACTGTTCAGAGTCTGGCCTCTATCCATTTCACACAAAGCATAGGTCCAGGCATTATGTTAAAGGTAAAGGTAGTCTCCTGTGCAAGCACGAGTTGTTTCCAGCTCTGGGGTAATGTCGCATCACAATGTTTTCACAGTAGACTTTTTATGGGGTGGTTTGCCCTTGCCTTCCCCAGTCATCTGCACTTTCCCCCCAGCAAGCTGGGGAATCATTTTACGACCTCGGAAGGATGGAAGGCTGTGTCCACCTTGAGCCAGCTACCTGAACCCAGCTTCCACCAGGATCAATCTCAGGTTGTGAGCAGAGCTTGTACTGCGGTACTGCAGCTTACCACTCTGCACCATGGGGCTCCTAAGCATCGTGTTACAGGGAGACATATCCGCGTACTGTCCCGTGCAATATATAGATTTCACAAAAGCAAACGATATTGTGTTAGTGTTCTCCCAAACCCTTTGAACAGCAGCTAATGAAGTGGAATGTGAGGAGGGAAAACTGACCTGGTAATGTCTTATATAGCATATTCTTTCTGCTACTGTTACCAGAGAGACACAATTCTTTGGTGCCCACTTTTCTTCACATAGTTTTGGCCACTCTCTGTAGAATCCAAAATGGATCATCAGAAGATATGCTCCAAATTCTGGCTTATTATGGAACTGGGTGACAACTGGGCTGTTCCAATATTATACATGCATTTCAAAAGTGTATCGAAGACGGTCCATTTCATTTCTCTCTGGCATACTCAGCTGTGTTTCCAGGTATTGATTTCAGGGATCCAATAAACTGGTAGCAACTTTCTAGAATCTTGGATAAAGTGCAAACACAAACTTTGCTCAGGCTGTATCTCTCAACAGTTGCTGATGCATCTCTTTCAACTGCATTCTCTAACTACTGCCACTTAACTTGTAAATCCTTCCCTTTGCTTCCTTGGTCACCCTTCTCTTTGCTAATGTTCAGTATTTCTTGTTCGTCTAAATCTACTGACTCAATATGGTTTGCATTTCTTAAATGAACCCAGGAGTGATCAAATATAAAGAAGGGGAGGCCCTTCCCCTTTGTCTGACCTCCCATAGCACCCGAAAATTGTAGGCTGAAATAATTAAGCATAAACCTTAGAATCAGCAGTTATGGGAATTCAGTTCAAGAACTAGGTCATGGAGTCAAAGTGACCCAAGAAAGGAAGTTCAAAGAGAAAGGGAGGACCATTACAAGCGTCCAATTCACACCATTGTGTTTTGTTCTCTCTCTCTCTCAATGGCCTGAATTGGGGCTGTAGCATCAGCCCTCATTTTGAATTTCCTGCCTTTTTTGTCACTCTGCACTCACACTTTTTTTTTTGTTTGCAAAACTTAGCTCTTATTCTGAAGTGTACAAAAAGGAGTATGCTACATTCAGAAGAGCATGCCAGACTTTTTGGGTAGTTCCCACAGCTCAGGAATCGGGGTTGCTGAGAGTATGCTATCGAGGCACAAATAGTGCACCAAGTATCTGCACTCTGCATTAAATTTCTTGTCCTAATTGCTGAAGGCCAAAGAGGCTGCTGCAGTATATTAATTACCTTTTTGTCTGAACAAGCAGTTATTTTAACTGAGCAGCGAGAGAAACAAACCTGAAACGTGAAATGGCTTGCCATATGTGCAGTGCTGACCATCTTCCTAGCTGGGATCCAGCCAGCCTTGAGGTCAAACCACATATCAAGCTGGAGTTTTTATGATGGGAACAGCAGCGTGTAGCTTGCCCCTCACCCAGGGAAGGCAATGTGGACTGAAGTTGTATTGGCGGGGAAGGAGGCGTTAACTCTCTCCTCTATGCTGTTTTGCAAATCAGAAATGCTCCTGCCGCACAGGCTGCTTTAAACTCCTTTACGGAAAAAAAGACAGGCTGAGTGGAGTTCCTTATCTCTCCCTCCGCCCCCCATCAGGGCTTAAAGCAGCTGGGGGGGGGGATTTCTGCTGAAGAAACAACACAGGGAGGAGGTCACCCATGCCTTCCCTGGTGCCATGGCCCCATCTCTATCAAGGCTCCCTGCAGATGCTTTTTGAGCAGAACTGCCTGTCTGGCGTTCCAGTTATGGAACTTCAGCATTACATTCAGTTTTGCACATGAAATCAGCTTCCAGTCACAGAGGCCACCTCAAATACCATGGCTTCTATATCCACATCCACCCAGAAAGCTGTTAGTTTATGCAACGGCTCGCCACATGGAATTTTCCCCATACCACTTCAGACCACCACATAAGCCTAGGGTTGCCAAGTTCAATTCAAGAAATATCTGGGGACTTCGGGGGTGGAGCCAGGAACAAGCATAATTGAACGCCAAAGGAAGCTCTGGCCATCACATTTAAAGGGACCACACACCTTTTAAACGCCTTCCCTCCACTGGAAATAATAAAGGATAGGGACACCTTCTTTTAGGACTCATAGAATTGGATCCCCGGTCCAATCCTTTTGAAACTTGGAGGGTGTTTTGGGGAGAGGCACTGGATGCTATGCGGCAATTTGGTGCCTCTACCTCAAAAAACACCCTCCCAGAGCGCCAGATACCCGTGGATGAATTCTCCATTATACCCTATAAGAATCAATCCCCATAGGAAATAATGGAATGCCCAGCAGACATTTCCTCCACCCCCACCCCCACTTTCTGATGATCTTGAAGTGGGAGGGAAGGGCCTCCAAACCAGGGGATCCCCTGCCCCCCCACCTGGGGATTGGCAACACTAATATATCCCCAAATATATTCTCTGCATTTTTCCAAAGAAATTCTCTGTAATACAAGAGTCGATTGAAAGAAATTAGAGAGAAGCCCTCCCGAGATTGGTAGAGTACTACTGGAAGGAAAAAAGTATATGGAAAAGCGACAAGAGCATTATGAAATTCCAACACTGCATGGTTACTTAGCTTTGGGATACAAAGGAAAGGAAATCCATCGTCTCAGAATACTTCATATTTTGAAGCCAGGCATCCGCTGTGTTCAATAGATAGTTGTTTTAAAAAAAATTAAAATAAAAAAGGATTCTTTTTTTTCAAAACTGCAAATTACTTTTAATTTAAACATTTTCAAGATTAACAAAAGAGCTGTCTCTCCCCCCCCCCCGCCGCCCTTGACATGCTCCCAAAAGCACACCCCTCACTGGGATTAACAACAAGGATAACAACAGCAACAATAACAACAACTGACAAACCAAACCCATTCCTCCATTGTCTTTGTGAGAGTTTGCAGACCGAGAGCTGGCTACACCCCAGTTTCTGACACAAAGTCTGGAGCCCCCAGAGCAGCTGGAATGAATTTTCTTTCTTCAAATCTATCCACTTTCCTATGAAGTTGCAGTTTGGCACTGGTGTGTAGAGCTGGGAGCGTTCAGTGCAAGAGAAAACAAATTTCTTTCTTGCTGGGCAAAAGAACTGCTGACCCTGACACATAATGTGATTGTACAAAATGGAGTCATTCGTGACTGGTTAGAAGTTGGCCTCCACCAGAACATTTCCCCCCCCTTTATAAAATAAAGATTGTGGTGAAAGTCGACATTCATACAGCTCTGGTCTCTGCTTGTCGCTTTCTTTTGGGGTGCCTTTAAAAACCATCCTGCACCGCTTGCCAAGTAGTCATTTGGTCGAACTTCTAAAACGCCTCAGGCTTCTGTTCCCCGTTGAGTTATTTCATGAGATAATTACCGTTCTTCAAACATTAACACTGCAGTTAAGTGATACGGTGCTTCAGAGTTAGGCTTAAGTTGGGACAGAAAAAAACCATGGAACAGTCACAAAATTACACACTGCAGTTTGTGGGAAGTAGTGGCTCGGTCTCCTCGCCACTTTGTTTTTTTCTTCTTCTTCTGGTTTTTCTCTGGAACTTGTTGCCTGTTTAGAAACATAAAGGAAACTTCAGTGCTGCTCTTAGGGCAAGGGAAGACTGTTTGAACGCCATACATTCAGAACACTGTGGAGAGGAAGGGGATTTGTAACAGATAGCCAGTGAAGAAAGGATTCAAACATCCTTCCTTCCTACCCCAAATCCATTTTTCTCTCTCAGAAGTCTCAGGGTCTAACAAACCACTGCTCAGAATTATTTGTAACAAATCCCCAGTTAGTTATTTCTGTGAAATGATTAGTTAGACCCTGAGCTACGGTTGCCAGCCCCCGGGTGGGAGCAGGGGATACCCCAATTTCACGGGCTCCTGGAAAAAATTTCCCTACCCTTGTGTTTGTGACTTACCACTTAATAAATAAATATAATATTTTTGGACACAATTTCTATATTTTTTTGTATCGGTTTGTCAAGGATTAACTCTCTCACAGGAGTCAGTGGTACACGGTGCCTACACTTGTTCTTCAGTTCCACACCCCATGTGACCGTTTTCTGGTTACCTAGCCCTCAGGTGGGAGCAGGGGATCCCCCAATTTCATGGACTCCTGCCAGCCAGCCACTCCCCCAACAGGCACAACGTCCCCAACGTGATGACATCATGCAGAAATGACCCCATCATGCCAAGAACATCACATGCAGTGATGTTGTTTCTCCCCTCCCACTCTCAGAAAGCCCTCTCCCACCCATCCCTGCTGGCAAGAGCCTAGGACCTGGCAACTTTACCCTGAGCCCTCTGCTCTAGCTATTAACAGAGCCTTGGGGTGAAATGGGCCTCCAGAAAGAAGACTGGCTATGCCTTGCAGGAAGAGCCAGCTGAACTATCATGTTAAGTACTCTGGTGAGCAGAACTTAAACGGGGGGGGGGCCCTCACTGTGGTTTAATTAACTCAGGGTGAAAAGTATACCTAAGTTAGGGTTGCCAAGTCCAATTCAAGAAATATCTGGGGACTTTGGGAGTGGAGCCAGGAGACTTTGGGGGTGGAGCCAGGAGACATTAGGGGTGGAGCCAAGATCAAGTCTGTGACAAGCATAATTGAACTCCAAAGGGAGTTCTGGCCATCGCATTTAAAGGGACGGCACACCTTTTCAATTCCTTCCTTCCCTAGGAAATAATGAAGCATAGGAGCACCTTCTTTTGGGGCTCATAGAATTGGATTCCCTGGTCCAATCTTTTTGAAACTTAGGGGGGAATTTTGGGGAGAGGCACTAGATGCTATACTGAAAATGTGGTGCCTCTACCCCAAAAACAGCGCCCCCAGAGCCCCAGATACCCGCGGATCAATTCTCCATGATTTTCTATGGGAATAAATCTCCATAGGGAATAACAGAGTTCCCAGCAGACACTTCCCTCCCCTCCCCTCGCTTTCTGACGACCCTGAAGCGGGGGGAGGGCCTCCAAACCGGGGGATCCCCTGCCCCCACCTGGGGATTGGCAACCCTAACCTAAGTTGTGGGCTTCCTGCACTTAGCCTCTTGAAAAAATTTCATGGCACCTGCTTAAACTTTTCCTATTCAAAATGGCTTCCTTGGCTGCTTTTTTTTTCTCTCCCCAAGGCAGGAAGGTGTAGGTACCCATTTTTTTTTCTCCTGAAAGGAAAAAAAGGATCTGGGAAGTGACTTTTGAGTTTAAAAAACCAGAAAGGATAGGGAACTGCTCCCCACCCCCGCAGTGTTGCTCCATTTCATTCTGGGCGGCTGCCGCTGCTTGAAAACAGTTGGAGGAGGGCAGCGGGTCCAGTCCCGACTGATATCTCATATTATTTCAGAAACTGTTTTCACCAGAAGCGACAGTAGAATGGAATACGTGGGAAGGATAACAAAGCTTTTCTTCTGTTCTCCGTAATTTCAAAGCCGCTCAGGGTTTTTGGTTCTGCATGCATACCGGATTTTGAAAGCTCAGTAAAATAAAAAGGACCGCTTTATTCTGATTCATCTAGAGCAGAGGTGCTGGACTCATTTGCTCCAAGGGATGAATCTAACCTAAATGTCACTTTGTCAAGCTGGGCCATGCGTACCATAAAACGCAATATGAGGTGCCAGAGATAGAAACTTGATCAAGGTGATTTCAGATGCCAAATGGCAACAGCAGGCTTGATTGGATTAGGCATGATATGCCGAGGGATAGCAAGCATGGAGTTGACCGCATTGGTAATGAGACAGAAAACTAGGGTTGCCAAGTCCAATTAAAAAAAATATCTGGGGACTTTGGGGGTGGAGCCAGGAGACTTTCGGGGTGGAGCCAGGAGACATTAGGGGTGGAGCCAAAATCAAGGCTGTGACAAGCATCATTGAACTCCAAAGGGAGTTCCGGCCATCACATTTAAAGGGACGCACACCTTTTCAATGCCTTCCTTCCATAGGAAATTATGAAGGATAGGGGCACCTTCTTTTGGGGCTCATAGAATTGGATCCCCTGGTCCAATCTTTTTGAAACTTGGGGGGGTATTTTGGGGAGAGGCACTAGATGCTATACTGTAAATCTGGTGCCTCTACCTCAACAAACAGCCTCCCCCAGATCCCTAGATACCCGTGGATCAATTCTCCATGATTTTCTATGGGAATAAATCTTCCTAGGGAATAATAGAGTTCCCAGAAGACATTTCCCTCCCCTCCCCCCCGCTTTCTGACAACCCTGAAGCGGGGGGAGGGCCTCCAAACCGGGGGATCCCCTGCCCTCTCCTGGGGATTGGCAACCCTACAGAAAACCAAGGTCTCAATTTGGTCCAGGAGGATTCAGTCCAAGAGTGTGCAAAGAATAAATGGATATAACTCTGACATTAAAAACCACAACATTCAAAAACCAATGGGGGAACATTTAACCTTCCAGGACATTGCTGATCTAAGAGTAGCAGTTCTCTTACAAAGGAATTTTACAGTGATATTAGAAAGAAAGACTGCTGAATTGCGACTAATAATGAAGTTCAATACGTCCTCCAGGACTGAACTGAGATTAGGGTTTCCTGTCTCATCACCAACACCTGCTATTGTCATGTGGCATCTGAAATCACTCCACTTTACAAGATATAAGGACCAATGGACTCACATCTGAAGACTCATGAAATAAATAATAATAAAGCTTGCAAACTGTACTGTTAGGTTTAAACTGGAGAAGGGGATCTCTCTAAGTGAAATACTGTGTTGATTTCAGACTGGGCAAAATCCACTCAGTTGAAAAAGCAAAGGGGGAGTGAAGAAAGGCAGCCAGTAAGGTGGAAGGAGAAAAAGAGAGATGTGTTGAACCAGAATATATGGAAACACAAATTTATTTTTAAACACTTAGCCATCTATGTCCATTATCAAACAATGGAATCCAATGGAATTGAATTTTTAAACAATTGAAGCCAATCCAAGTGTTCTATTTCCTAGTCAGGCTCTTTTTGAAAGAAAATGAAATCCCAAACAGGAAAAGAGAAATCTAATCAAAAAACCCCTCTCTTTTCGGAATGAACCAAAATAATTTCCTTTTAATTCTCCTTATCCTAATGTGCCCCTTCCTTTTAACACACATGCACCTGAGCATGTGTGTGTGAGAGAGGCAGAGACAGAGAGATATCTAGTCTCAAAGAAAACAGAAGAGCATGGTGATCTCACTGCAAATTGAGCATGTCAGAAGTCACCTAGTCACCCTCCCTCCCTCAGAAGGAGAAGTGTGTGGAAGCTTATACCTGGAAGAAAATGTTACTGGTCTTAAAGGTACTATAGGACTCAGGCTTTACTCTCTCATGCTATTTGCCTCTCCCTACTGTTCTCCCAAAGGAGGAGCCCTCAGTCAGTGGAGGGAAGGGAGGGTTGGCTTGGAAGGAAGCAGCAAGCAGCAGAGGGAGTTGGGCAAAAGCAAGCTGCAATACAGCAGCAGCCCTGGAGACGGAAGGAGGAGGAAGCCAACTGCTCACAGGCTGGATGCGAGCCCTGCAGGGCTGGATCCGACCCATGGGCCGTATGTTTTACACCCCTGGTCTAAAGGTTATCGTCCGGTACCAGCTAACAACATAGTCTCTAATGGAAGCTTTTCCACAGTCCTGTTCACAGATTCATTTAGCTGGAGTTAATTTGGAACGTCACACATTCAAAGCATGTACCCTGCCCTTGATCTAAAGACTATCCCTATTCCAGGCTCGGTGTCTGCTGTTCAGGCTGGCCCTTTGCCACTTCCCCCGAGAGACTTGGCCCAAATCAGTGAATATAGGAAAAGAAAAGGGCCCGATGTTCTGTCCATGCAGTGTGTAAGTATTCACTGTGTAAAATTTTGTCAAAAGGGCAAAGCAAAATGATATTGTTGTATGGTTGTCATGCAGTTCGTTTTTCCTGGACAGTGAGAAACGGCATTTATCAATCTTTCATTTTCTCTTTCATGCCTGCAATAGCTCCCTGCTCTTCTTTCCTTGCCTGTCGGCAAAAACAAAACAAAAAAAGAGTCCAACAACTAAAGTAGCTTGTCTACTGGAGAAGTTAAAGTCTGCGTTACCTGTTTTGTTGGACCAGTGGGGGCAAACATGGAAAGCTGCTAATGTAGCTAGGCTTCCTAGAGAACACAGTTTTAAGACAAAAGGTGCTGTCTTTCCTGGCTGAACAGTTAGTACAGAATAAAGAGAACTAATGAATAAGTATGTAGAGCCAAAGTCACTTCTGCCAGATGTCCTCTTGTACCAGAAGTGTTGTTGAGCAAAGTTGCAGTCCGGCAGCACCTTTAAGACCAACAAAGTTGTCTCAACAGAGGGTGAATCAGCGAAATTGCAGGTGGACGGGTAAAGGGGTTGAACAGTTCGAAATTGAGTTAATGCTTTGACACTGATCTGACCTGAGATCGCCCCTGAACATGCAAGAAAAACTCTGGGGCAAACAGCATTGTGATAACCTGGCTGGGACAACAGTGGGGTGGCCCCAATTGAATGTAGAAACAAAAACAACCCAAGATAAAACCAGGGGTGAACCCGAGTTCAGTGCAGAATGTCCATCTGGAGACAGGGTTGACCCAGGATTATTAAAGGTCTAGTGGGAAACCACCCCTCTGCTCCATAGAGCTGTAGAACTGAGGCAGGTTGCGCTTCTTATCGTTTCTCCAACTAGAGGGAGTGTGGGCTCAGTTGATCACAACTTTACCAGATAACTGACTGTGATACTCCGCTGAAGTAGACATTCAGATAAGCAAAGCAGCAATTGCTAGGAAGGCAGCACCGTGTATTTCATTTTTTTTTACTATTCCCAGTGCTTCTTGGGAAAATGCACGCAATCATGCCCAATGTTTCTCTATTTCTATATTCTGTAAACAGAGCAGGAGACTTCTCCGCTTACCCAACTCAGTGGAAGCAGAACAGTCTATACACACTGGAAAGACAATGAGCTGGATCCTGCCAGTTTTTTCCACTTAGTTTCCCCCTCCCTGTTTCAGCTCTCATGGCTTTTGCCCATGCAGGTCCTACGCAATACTCTTTCTAAGCGATGGAGTCTTGGGAGCAAAAATTCTCCTTTGTGAGCTACTGGCATTAAAGCTGTGAGCTTCTGCATAAATTAGCGCACTCTGGGGCCATTCCCCCCTCAGCTGACAAAAATGTGTGAGCTGGAGACTAAAAAAAACTGTGAGCTAGCTCACACTAACTCAGCTTAGAGGGTACACTGGTCCTATGATCCTCAACATTATTCTTTTGGTAGTAAAAGGGGGACTCCTCCCTCCCTTCTCATTAGTGAAAAAGTTAGTTGGGGTCCAACCCAGTGCCGTGTACTGCTTCTAATTACTTTGCTACTTCTTGGCACTGCCAGTGTAAAAGAAGACCTGGGTAAACGGGACTTTTTTGCATTTTTTTTTTTAAAAATGTCACTATAATATCGTTATATTGATATTCCATTGTAATCACAGGTGCAGCGGACTCTGAATTCTCAGCTTTCACTTTGAAAAGACAAGTCTCTCGCTCCTTTCCTTGTGGAGATATGCTGTGATAGGGTCTTGCGAAGGGGAGCTGGGTGTGGGACTTGAGTGAATGATGCATGTAACATGATGGACACTGGCCAGAGTTTCATCCTCCTTCAAAGATAAGACTCAGAGGCGCTGGCTGAAAATCCAAACTTAAATGTCCATCTAACTCAATGCAGCCTGCTATGAGGATGTCCATTCCCCATTGTGTTTCTGCATTCTGCCTGCCATAGGGTTCAAAGGTCCCCTCATTGGTCCGGTGGGGAGATGGAGGGGCATTCCAAGGGCGGGCAGGGACATCATGCAACATCCCCAATGCATCACACCAGGGATGTCGCGAGGGGGGACACTCAAGTTTTCTGGCTTAAACCATAAAGTTTGCCAAAAAAACCCCGTGTGACACTCTTGACGTGATGATGTGGTATTATTGTGTTGGGGACATGGTTACATCCCTGTTTAGGGGATGGGCTTGCCTCACCAGCCAGCTGGTTTGCAATAGGGAGAAGTCCCCAAAATCGGGGGATCCTCCGCTAAGGGCTTGAAAAACTGGGCAGCCCTCAACAGAGAGAGGGCCAGCCTAGCCAGCCACCTGGGCAGTTAACACCATTCCCTGCTGCCAGTGCCAGGTGTCTCTTTCTCCTCTCTTTCTGTTGAGGGCTGCCCAGTTTTTCAAAACTGCTTTCTGAAGATCCTGGCCTAAGGACCAACAACATCCACCTTGTTTGGGGCTCACCTCCCTGCCCTTTGTCCCCAATCCTGCCTCATTCCTAAGAGTAGCCCATCCCTGTGCACCAACCACTCATGCCCAGCTGGCCAAGACTTCTGGACAAACTTGACCCACTAGTCTCTTTTCAGTCTCCACCCTCTTTGTCCCTCCTGCCCCCTTGCCAGTAAGTCTACTTTCTGAGATGTCCATGGCCCTTCTGGGGGCCCTGTACCATCCCAGTGCCACACAGACACTTACATCTCAGTCACAGAAGGAGCTAGAGATTTACTTTTGGTAAAGAGAAGCTGAACATTCAGAGAACCCGCAACAGTGATTGTTACAATGGAACTGGTATGATATTCCAGTGCCAATTGTTTAAAAATAAAATCTCTCATCTGGAGGGGTAGGAAATTGCTGTCACAGGGACAGGGAAAATGGACGCCATATGGGTTGGAAAATCTGGATCTTCCCACTCACACCGTAGCTATCAGGGTTGCCAGTTCCCCTGTGTTCTCCAGCTGCATTCTCCAGCCATGACGTCACCCAGAAGTGATGTCATCATGCTGGCGACATCGCACACTGCCATTCTAGGCTTTTCCGGAGAAAGGCTATGGTTTTCCCGACACTCTAGCCATTTGGGAGGGGAAAACTCTACGGTACCTATTGCACCATAGAGTTTTCGCACCCAAATGGCTAGAGCATCTGGGAAAACCGTAAGAGTTTTCCTGAAATGCCTAGAGTGGCCGCCGTGCGATGTTGCGGCATGATGACGCCACTTCCAGGTGACGTCATCGTGCCGGCAACACAGGGGGAGGTTCCCCCCGCTGGCCCAATGTGTCTGTTTGCTGTGCTTAAACGCCTATCTTTGCTGCAGCCCCGGGGCAGATAGTGGGAAACTGGAAGGATGCCGCGCCGAGAAGACGAACGTGAGTGGCGTAGGGTGAGTGCAAAATCGGCCATTGTCTCTGTGAAGAAGTGTAAATAAATGCTTTCATAAATAACTTTGCTGTGACTAAGCAAGTCAAGGATCCATTGGCGCTGCCTTTGTTTTTGTCCCTGTGAATGTAGACAAGCATGGCAGTCTTCCTGGCTCTTTAAGAGGGTGTAGGGAGAGACAATGCACTGGCCAGGCAGAGTCTGATACTTTGCTGTTGTGGGTAGACTAGGAACTAAGGACATGGTCATGGAGTGTGCATACAGCAGTGCTGGAAACAAGGCAGGGTGTCTGCATTCACGCCTCAACCAAAACCACAGTTACGATTACCTGTGGTTGATAAAACTAATTTATAGTATGTCCTTTTCATTATTTCAGGACCCTCCTCTTATTGTGTATGTCAGGGGTGGCCAACGGTAGCTCTCCAGATGTTTTCTTTGCCTACAACTCCCATCAGCCCCAGCCATTGGCTATGCTGGCTGGGGCTGATGGGAGTTGTAGGCAAAAAACATCCGAAGAGCTACCATTGGCCACCCCTGGCGTATGCGTTGTAATTTAAAGTTCAAAAATAAAAAAAAAATGTTTTAAAAATAAACCAAATTCAAACCATTGTTTCAGATACTGGATTGCAGTATCCTACCTGACCACGGTTAGTGGGGCAGCCTGTGTTTGGACAATCCACTAGCTACAATTGGTTTAATTAAAACCATGGCTTCATGTGATATCTGAAACCAAGCCGAAATCTTGCATCGAATTTGCTCAAGATAGTAATAGCTGTCTATTCGGTAGACAGAAAAGGTTACCAAGGCAAGAGTTTGAGGCACTTCTTAAAAACCCTTCAGTCAGGTCCCCCACTGCCTTCCCTGTCTCCTCTTCCAGCCAAACACCCACTGGCAGTGTACACATCTAAAGGCAGGTATTAGAGCTTCCAGATCAGATGGATACGTAGCTCTTCTCATTTTACAAATAACCATCGCTCTACATCAGAGGTTTTAAAGCTCTGAATGCCTGGGGTTCCTGAGTATACAGACCATTTCAGATAAGCATTCCTGAAAGTCACTTTCCCATCGCTAACAGCATTTCCTTGTAATCTTCAGCCACAGGGGAACGCTGACTAAGTTCCAGGATGTACTTTCAGTTTCACTGAAGGCAACAGCAAGGCTTAAAGATCTATGAAAACTAAAAGTGCATACTAGAACATGTTCTAGAATTGCCAGCAGTTACACAAGGATTGCACAGAAGACAGAATGGGATGGAAGGGGTTCCCTGAAACTGGAAATTCACCGCTCCCTGGACCATCCCAGGAAACAGCCTTGGATCACCAGATAATCTTTCAGAGTGTCCTGAGCAAAAAGAATCAAAGAATCATAGAGTTGAAAGGGATCTCCAGGGTCATCTCCAACCCCCTGCACCATGCAGGAAATTTACAAATACCTTCCCCATACACATACATTCCCAATGACCATTGCTCCATGCCCAGAAGATGGAAAACCCTTCAGGATCCCTTGCCAAACTGGCCTTGAGAAAAATTGCTGACTGATTCTGAAATTGCTGACTGATTCTGAACACCATTTCCCTGAGCATGTAAGAAAGGGCCATGAGAACTAAGCACTGATGCAACCCTTTCTGCCCCCCCCCCCCCCCCCGTCTCATGATCTGCCTAATTCACAGAATCAGTATTGCTGCCAGATGGCCATCTAGCCTCTGCCTAAAAACCTTCAAGGAAGGAAAGCCCACTAACACCCATGGAAGCCTGTTCCATTGAGGAACAGCTCTGTCAGGAAGTTCTTCCTGATGTTTAGCCAGAAACTCTCCTGATTTAATTTCAACCCGTTGGTTCTGGTCCAACCTTTTAGGGCAACAGAAAACAACTCCACACCATCCTCTATATCACAGCCCTTCAAGAACTTGAAGAGGATTATCATATCATCTCTCAGTCATCTCCTCTCCAGGCTAAACATACCCAGCTCCTCAACCTTTGGTCACAGGACTTGGTCTCCAGACTTCTCACCATCTTCATTGGCCTCATCTGGATGCATTCCGGCTTATGGTGCTCAAAACTGAACACAATACTCTAGATGAGGTTTAAGGCAGAGCAAAGCGATGCCATCACTTCATGTCATCTGGGCACTATACTTCTGTTGATACAGTCCAAAATCACATTTGCCTTTTTAGCTACTGCACTGCACTGTTCAGTGTATAGTCCACTAAGACCCCTAGATCCTTTTTGTACATACTAGCGCTAAGACAAATTCCCCCCATCTTATAACCATGCATTAGATTTTTCCTACCTAAATGCAGAACTTTACATTTTATTTGTTTTAGGCCTGCATCCTGTTTCTTTCTTCTACTGTATTTGCAACCCCTCCCAATTTAGCATCATCTGCAAATTTAATAAGCATTCCCTCTATTCCTTCATCCAAATCATTTATAAAGATGTTGAACCAAATGAGTCCCAGGAGAGATCCCTGAGGCACTCCACTTGTCTCCAACAGGTTGTGGAACCATTCACAAGCAACTCTTTGGGTGCGATCTGTCAACCAGTTACAGATCCACCTAACAGTAGCAGGATCCAAACCACATTTTACCAACTTGTCAACAAGAATAGTATGTGGAACCTTATCAAAAGCATTACTGAAATAAAGATAAACTAGAAGTGTGCTGAAATGAGTTGCTGACATTATAAAGTTTATATTCCATGAAATCACAACCAGAATTCAACTGACCAAGCTCATACGAAGCTGGATTAATGCATTGATCATGTGCAAAGTTTGTGACTTAGAGATCAAACTGACGTGCCTCAGGACTTACTTAAAGATAAGTCTGTATCCCTGGCTTATGCAAAGATACAAATATGTACAGCTAAGTGTATAATGAATACGAAGTCTCCTAACTGTGTTACATTGAAGCTGATGAAACAGGAGCAAGCTCTCACTTTTGGAAGTGCTACACTGATTCATGAATGTCTTTCAAACCACAGCCAACTCCATCACAGAATGACTTACCTAATTACTCTAACAAGATCGTGGAACGCTTTGTCAACATTCAGTGGAGGGTCCTTAGCACTGGTTTCTATGTATGGAATCTGGAAAACAAAGACCAGTAACTTTTACATACATATTGTACGAAAACACTTTTTTGCAGAGATTCAAGTTGAAGGAAATATTTGCATGTGCGGAAGAGATCCCATTACAGAAAAAAAACAATTATAGTTTGAGCTCAGTGAACTAAGGAACAGTATTTCTTCAACAGGCCTGGAGACGGGACAGAAAAGAAACCTCAGATAAATTACAACACTGTTCACGTAAACAAAACTTTTTTTTTAAAATTTAGTTAAAAAAAAAATGCTGCCTCTCCAAAGACCTGCTTGAGTCAGCCTGAAGCTGAAAACTATTAAAACAAGCAATTAAAACAAGACAACGGCAATAAAACCAAGCCAAGACATAAAAGCAAACACTGAGTAGCCTAAAAAGATATTAAAAACAGCCCTTAGACAATAAACAAAATATAAAATGGCTAAAATATGGGATGAGTGGCATTTGATAACTAAGAGTATGGGTATAAGGTTCACTACTATTTCTTGGCGGTGGAAAGTGCCATCAAGTCATAGCTGACTTATGGCAAACTCATAGGGCTTTCAAGGCAAGAGATGTTAAGTGGCTTGCCATTACCTGTCTCCGGGTCACAACCCCGGGTTTTCTTGGTGGCCTCCCGTCCAAATACTAACCCAGACCAACCCTGCTCAGCTTCTAAGATCTTCTAGGATTCTACATGGCAGAAAATGGCAAATAATATTCTAAGAATATATATTTAAAGCCATCTGGGGATATATACGTACAACGGGCCTATCAGTTTTATTTGTCAGGGAATTCATCACAGTTTGATGAAGACCATTAGAGGTCCCTAGAAACTCCTAATATATGCACACACAATTAAAGTTCCCATTGTGTAGGGAGACTGACATTTAACAGCCTCTTTGTAAGGGGTTGTCAGTTTGTACAGATAAGCCCTTACAAAGAGGCCCAGAACATCCTTTCTGTGGCAGTGAGATCTAAAGAATTTTAATTCCTTCATTTCAAATATGCAGTATTGTTAAAGATGTAGCCAAATGATTTTATGCATACAGGGTGGTGCTGATGCATATAAAGACAAGAAGAAGAAGATATTGGATTTATATCCCGCCCTCCACTCCGAAGAGTCTCAGAGCAGCTCACAATATCCTTTCCCTTCCCCCCCCCCACAACAGACACCCTGTGAGGTAGATGAAGATATTGGATTTATATCCCGCCCTCCACTCCGAAGAGTCTCAGGGCGGCTCACAATCTCCTTTCCCTCCCCCCCCCCACAACAGACACCCTGTGAGGTAGATGAAGATATTGGATTTATATCCCGCCCTCCACTCCGAAGAGGATCAGAGCGGCTCACAATCTCCTTTCCCTTCCTCCCCCACAACAGACACTCTGTGAGGTAGATGAAGATATTGGATTTATATCCCGCCCTCCACTCCGAAGAGTCTCAGAGCAGCTCACAATATCCTTTCCCTTCCCCCCCCCCCCACAACAGACACCCTGTGAGGTAGATGAAGATATTGGATTTATATCCCGCCCTCCACTCCGAAGAGTCTCAGAGCAGCTCACAATATCCTTTCCCTTCCCCCCTCCCACAACAGACACCCTGTGAGGTAGATGAAGATATTGGATTTATATCCCGCCCTCCACTCCGAAGAGTCTCAGAGCGGCTCACAATCTCCTTTCCCTCCCCCCCCCCACACAACAGACACCCTGTGAGGTAGATGAAGATATTGGATTTATATCACGCCCTCCACTCCGAAGAGTCTCAGAGCGGCTCACAATCTCCTTTCCCTTCCTCCCCCACAACACACACTCTGTGAGGTAGATGAAGATATTGGATTTATATCCCGCCCTCCACTCTGAAGAGTCTCAGAGCTGCTCACAATCTCCTTTCCCTTCCTCCCCCACAACAGACACCCTGTGAGGTAGATGAAGATATTGGATTTATATCCCGCCCTCCACTCCGAAGAGTCTCAGGGCGGCTCACAATCTCCTTTCCCTTCCTCCCCCACAACAGACACCCTGTGAGGTAGATGAAGATATTGGATTTATATCCCGCCCTCCACTCCGAAGAGTCCCAGAGCGGCTCACAATCTCCTTTACCTTCCTCCCCCACAACAGACACCCTGTGAGGTAGATGAAGATATTGGATTTATATCCCGCCCTCCACTCCTAAGAGTCTCAGAGCGGCTCACAATCTCCTTTCCCTTCCTCCCCCACAACAGACACCCTGTGAGGTAGATGAAGATATTGGATTTATATCCCGCCCTCCACTCCGAAGAGTCTCAGAGCAGCTCACAATCTCCTTTCCCTTCCTTCCCCACAACAGACACCCTGTGAGGTAGATGAAGATATTGGATTTATATATCCCGCCCTCCACTCCGAAGAGTCTCAGAGCGGCTCACAATCTCCTTTCCCTTCCTCCCCCACAACAGACGCCCTGTGAGGTAGATGAAGATATTGGATTTATATCCCGCCCTCCACTCCTAAGAGTCTCAGAGCGGCTCACAATCTCCTTTCCCTTCCTCCCCCACAACAGACACCCTGTGAGGTAGATGAAGATATTGGATTTATATATCCCGCCCTCCACTCCGAAGAGTCTCAGAGCGGCTCACAATCTCCTTTCCCTTCCTCCCCCACAACGGACACCCTGTGAGGTAGATGAAGATATTGGATTTATATATCCCGCCCTCCACTCCGAAGAGTCTCAGAGCGGCTCACAATCTCCTTTCCCTTCCTCCCCCACAACAGACGCCCTGTGAGGTAGATGAAGATATTGGATTTATATCCCGCCCTCCACTCCTAAGAGTCTCAGAGCGGCTCACAATCTCCTTTCCCTTCCTCCCCCACAACAGACACCCTGTGAGGTAGATGAAGATATTGGATTTATATATCCCGCCCTCCACTCCGAAGAGTCTCAGAGCGGCTCACAATCTCCTTTCCCTTCCTCCCCCACAACGGACACCCTGTGAGGTAGATGAAGATATTGGATTTATATCCCGCCCTCCACTCCGAAGAGTCTCAGAACGGCTCACAATCTCCTTTCCCTTCCTCCCCCACAACAGACACCCTGTGAGGTAGATGAAGATATTGGATTTATATCCCGCCCTCCACTCCGAAGAGTCTCAGAGCAGCTCACAATCTCCTTTACCTTCCTCCCCCACAACAGACACCCTGTGAGGTAGATGAAGATATTGGATTTATATCCCGCCCTCCACTCCGAAGAGTCTCAGAGCGGCTCACAATCTCCTTTCCCTTCCTCCCCCACAACAGACGCCCTGTGAGGTAGATGAAGATATTGGATTTATATCCCGCCCTCCACTCCGAAGAGTCTCAGAGTGGCTCACAATCTCCTTTCCCTTCCTCCCCCACAACAGACACCCTGGGAGGTAGATGAAGATATTGGATTTATATCCCGCCCTTCATTCCGAAGAGTCTCAGAGCGGCTCACAATCTCCTTTCCCTTCCTCCCCCACAACAGACACCCTGTGAGGTAGTTGAAGATATTGGAATTATATCCCGCCCTGCACTCCGAAGAGTCTCAGAGCGGCTCACAATCTCCTCTACCTTCCTCCCCCACAACAGACACCCTGTGAGGTAGATGAAGATATTGGATTTATATCCCGCCCTCCACTCCGAAGAGTCTCAGAGCGGCTCACAATCTCCTTTCCCTTCCTCCCCCACAACAGACGCCCTGTGAGGTAGATGAAGATATTGGATTTATATCCCGCCCTCCACTCCGAAGAGTCTCAGAGCGGCTCACAATCTCCTTTCCCTTCCTCCCCCACAACAGACACCCTGTGAGGTAGATGAAGATATTGGATTTATATCCCGCCCTCCACTCCGAAGAGTCTCAGAGCAGCTCACAATCTCCTTTGCCTTCCTTCCCCACAACAGACACCCTGTGAGGTAGATGAAGATATTGGATTTATATATCCCACCCTCCACTCCGAAGAGTCTCAGAGCGGCTCAAAATCTCCTTTCCCTTCCTCCCCCTCAACAGACGCCCTGAGAGGTAGATGAAGATATTGGATTTATATCCCGCCCTCCACTCCTAAGAGTCTCAGAGCGGCTCACAATCTCCTTTCCCTTCCTCCCCCACAACAGACACCCTGTGAGGTAGATGAAGATATTGGATTTATATATCCCGCCCTCCACTCCGAAGAGTCTCAGAGCGGCTCACAATCTCCTTTCCCTTCCTCCCCCACAACAGACGCCCTGTGAGGTAGATGAAGATATTGGATTTATATCCCGCCCTCCACTCCTAAGAGTCTCAGAGCGGCTCACAATCTCCTTTCCCTTCCTCCCCCACAACAGACACCCTGTGAGGTAGATGAAGATATTGGATTTATATATCCCGCCCTCCACTCCGAAGAGTCTCAGAGCGGCTCACAATCTCCTTTCCCTTCCTCCCCCACAACGGACACCCTGTGAGGTAGATGAAGATATTGGATTTATATCCCGCCCTCCACTCCGAAGAGTCTCAGAGCGGCTCACAATCTCCTTTCCCTTCCTCCCTCACAACAGACACCCTGTGAGGTAGATGAAGATATTGGATTTATATCCCGCCCTCCACTCCGAAGAGTCTCAGAGCAGCTCACAATCTCCTTTACCTTCCTCCCCCACAACAGACACCCTGTGAGGTAGATGAAGATATTGGATTTATATCCCGCCCTCCACTCCGAAGAGTCTCAGAGCGGCTCACAATCTCCTTTCCCTTCCTCCCCCACAACAGACGCCCTGTGAGGTAGATGAAGATATTGGATTTATATCCCGCCCTCCACTCCGAAGAGTCTCAGAGCGGCTCACAATCTCCTTTCCCTTCCTCCCCCACAACAGACACCCTGGGAGGTAGATGAAGATATTGGATTTATATCCCGCCCTTCATTCCGAAGAGTCTCAGAGCAGCTCACAATCTCCTTTCCCTTCCTCCCCCACAACAGACACCCTGTGAGGTAGTTGAAGATATTGGAATTATATCCCGCCCTGCACTCCGAAGAGTCTCAGAGCGGCTCACAATCTCCTCTACCTTCCTCCCCCACAACAGACACCCTGTGAGGTAGATGAAGATATTGGATTTATATCCCGCCCTCCACTCCGAAGAGTCTCAGAGCGGCTCACAATCTCCTTTCCCTTCCTCCCCCACAACAGACACCCTGTGAGGTAGTTGAAGATATTGGATTTATATCCCGCCCTCCACTCCGAAGAGTCTCAGAGCGGCTCACAATCTCCTCTACCTTCCTCCCCCACAACAGACACCCTGTGAGGTAGATGAAGATATTGGATTTATATCCCGCCCTCCACTTCGAAGAGTCTCAGAGCGGCTCACAATCTCCTTTCCCTTCCTCCCCCACAACAGACACCCTGTGAGGTAGTTGAAGATATTGGATTTATATCCCGCCCTCCACTCCGAAGAGTCTCAGAGCGGCTCACAATCTCCTTTACCTTCCTCCCCCACAACAAACACCCTGTGAGGTGGGTGGGGCTGAGAGGGCTCTCACAGCAGCTGCCCTTTCAAGGACAACCTCTGCCAGAGCTATGGCTGACCCAAGGACATTCCAGCAGGTGCAAGTGGAGGAGTGGGGAATCAAACCCGGCTCTCCCAGATAAGAGTCCGCACACTTCACCACTACACCACTGACTGGTTCACTCCAAAGTAACACAAGCACACAATCTGTCTGCAGCATATAAGAATATTCTATTTACCCTCTCAACCTATTGACTCCAATTAACTGGATGACGCTGATTTTGAAGCAGAAAAATATTTTCTCTCTATTCGTTCTCCCTACACAGTTCATAATTATACATACTTCTGTAATTCATCCCAATTATGTGTTCTTGAAGCAAAAAACCCAAACTTCTTAATCCTTTCTTTCTGAGAAGGTGATTGTCTCCCCTGATCATTTAAGCTGCCACTGTACGCAACCTTCACTGGATCTACTATATACTGCTTTTGAGATGGTTATCTAGAATGACACACATTGTTTAATACTAGCATTAGGAACACCCGTACTATTTTATCTTTTCTACAAAAGATACCATTAAAATATAGCCCTTCTCTTTTGAGAGATGTTTCCGTGGGCTCCAAATGCTTCCTAGTGCCTAACAAATCTAAACCCATCCTCTTATCCATGCACTGAGACCATACAGCTCTATCAAGATGTCTGGTGGTCTGCGCAGACAGCGTTTATCTTTATATCTAATTCCCAATATGGTCCCTGTGCAGATACTTATTCCCACACATTGGGGGCACATGGAAGGAAAACAGATTTTTCTGCAGACTTGAGGCACTTACCCTGGCTTGCAGAAAAATCTAAAAACAAAAAGAAAAACTGGGAGGGTTTATATTTTTCCCAAGTTAAAAAAGCGCTGTCTGCACATGTGCAGACAATGTAGAACATAAGAGAAGCCATGTTGGATCAGGCCAACGGCCCATCAAGTCCAACACTCTGTGTCACACAGTGGCAAAAAATGTTATATACACACATACACTGTGGCTAATAGCCACTGATGGACCTGTGCTCCATATTTTTATCTAAACCCCTCTTGAAGGTGGCTATACTTGTGGCCGCCACCACCTCCTGTGGCAGTGAATTCCACATGTTAATCACCCTTTGGGTGAAGAAGTACTTCCTTTTATCCGTTTTAACCTGTCTGCTCAGCAATTTCATCGAATGCCCACGAGTTCTTGTATTGAGAGAAAGGGAGAAAAGTACTTCTTTCTCTACTTTCTCCATTCCATGCATTATCTTGTAAACCTCTATCATGTCACCCCGCAGTCAACGTTTCTCCAAGCTAAAGAGTCCCAAGCGTTTCAACCTTTCTTCATAGGGAAAGTGACTTTCCTGACTGACTGGTGAGGGAAGGAGGGGCCTCAATGAAGCCGGGTTGTCCCCAAACCCATGCTGCTGCCACCCCCTGCCCTTGCCCAGCTGCCTGAGGAGAAGTGGTATTCCTCTGGCTCTCCCTATCGCCTCTTTCCCTGCTGCTGACAACGATGGAGCCCTCGCCACTGCTGGGGGGCGCTTCCTGATTTGCCAAATACCTGGCAGCAGTGAGGGCCCTATCTTTGCTGGTGGTGGGGAAAGAGGTGGAGGGGAGAGCTGAAGGAGTGACACTTCCCCACAGGTTGCTGAGCCAAAGGGTGCCGCCGCCACCAAGATGGGGCCTTTGACATCATCAGGCGCTCTGTGATTGGGGAAGCCCCCAAGCCATGTGCCCTCTTCTTGCCTGGCTCCTGGGCACTCCAGCCACTCAGCTGGTGAGCCAAGTAAGCCAACCCAGCCTCGACAGAGGGGATGGGAGGGGAGAAAAAAGGAAGACTACCGGGGAATGGGAGGGAAGGAAAGGTAGGGGAATGTTCTCTCCCCGCAAGTTTCTTGCAGGCCTCCCATCTTAGTGGAACTGCACTTGAATCCGTTACCTAAAAATCTCAACTATGTTATTCCAGGTTATTGCTAACCGCATGTATCACTCTACTGATTCTTTCACAGAATACTAAATTAGGCTATCAAGATGCCTGTAACATCCACAGAATGTACAACATGGTCAACACACACATCACAACTACAGTAGATTATTGTTTCTGATGATGACCTTTCTACATCGAAATACCATGGACTTAACAAGGGAGTTTAACTATACCCCACCCCTCAAAAGTGTTCTCCTTTAAACTATAGCCATTTCTATTAATCATACAATAGCCAAAGCATTACAGAAGCAAACAAAATAATGCTGGGAAAAACCCAAGGACATACATTGTGCTTTGCTGCCATTTCTTTTCCTTGCTCTCGGGTGATTTTTCGTAAATGCATTAGGTCAACTTTGTTAGCCACCAAAATCATTGGAAAGGATTCTCTGGAAGAAAATTATTTAAGGTTTTGTCAGTTAATGTTAATTCTAGCGCTGCAGTGACAAAAAAGGATCATCTGAGCAAGCGATCACACACCAAGTAACAAAAACAGCATTTTAAGAAGCATTATGTCCTAATAAAAGTTGGGATATCTTTGGATACTTAAAACTGGTGACTGGAGCTATAAACAGACCACACAGATTTTTCTACAAACCTGAAAAGGGCCCTAGGTTTGCAGAAAAATGTGAAATCTAAAATAATTACACGGAGCAGTTTAAAAAAAAATCCAAAAAAAGGAATGCTTGTAGCTTTAAGCAACAGATTATCTCAGTGGCTGTTGCTAGGCAACCCCACAGCATTCCTAGCTGGGTTCTATCAGTAAAAGGTAGGAGGTGGGGGCATGGCCCTTTTCAGGCCTATTTTGGCCTTTAATGGAGAACTCATCATGGCCAGGCCTGGGTCTAGGGTTGCGAGCTCCAGGCTGAAAAATTCCTTGAGATTTTGTGGTACAGTCTGAGGAGGGCAGAGTTTGGGCAGGGGATAGGCCTCAGCTGAATATAGTGCCACAGAGTCCATTCTCCAAAGAAATCACTTTCTTTAGGGGGACAGATCTCTGTCATCTGGAGCTTAGTTGCAATAGTGGGGGATCTCCAGGAACCACTTGGATGTTGGCAATCCTATACTCGAAAGCAACCTCTGGGTGACTTGACACCACCCGACTTGCATGACTAAACTAGGCCTGGTTTCTTGCACACATTACAGAAGAGTCTGGGAAACCCAGGTTCAAATCCCTATTTTGTTGCAGAAGCTCACTGAGTGATTTGGGATCAGTCACATACTTTCAACCCAATCAACCACACAGGGTTGTTGTGTGGATAATGAGGAGGAAAGAATAACGTATGCTGCTTTGGGTCTCACTGTGGAGAAAGGCAAGGTATAAATGAAATAAATAATAAATATAGCTGAAGACGGGAGGCAGGTAAAACGTAGGTTGGTAAATGACTCTGAAGGAGAGAATGGGGCAGGGAACTGTGGCACCACAAAACTGGGCCACAGTTTTCTTAGGCAGAGGCGGCTGGGGGAAGACAGAGGGGCAGATAAAGGCAGGTTGGCCGTTAGGTGTGGCGACAGGGTTGTTAACCCCAGGTCAGAAAATTCCTGGAAATTCGGAGTGGAGTTTGAAGGAGGGAGGGACCACAGAAGGGTATAATGCCATAGACTGCATCCTCCAAGGCAGCTATTTCTTTCAAGGATTGCCAAATACCAGGCTTTCATTTGATGCGCTGTTTCAATGCTTGTGAATATGGTTTAATATGGTTAGGGGAGGGACGGTGGCTCAGTGGTAGAGCATCTGCTTGGTAAGCAGAAGGTCCCAGGTTCAATCCCCGGCATCTCCAACTAAAAAGAGTCCAGGCAAATAGGCATGAAAAACCTCAGCTTGAGACCCTGGAGAGCCGCTGCCAGTCTGAGTAGACAATACTGACTTTGATGGACCGAGGGTCTGATTCAGTATAAGGCAGCTTCATATGTTCAAGATATTATACAGCTTGCAGAAGACTTCAAGGCCCCCCTCTTTGAAACAGCGCATCAAATGAAAGCCAGCGATTGGCTTCGTTAAGAGGCAGCTGCGAGAAGTCCCCTTTGAATGAACTTTTACAATCACTTTTGAGTGAACTTTTGCAGCACTTTTGGCGACTAAGCCCACTTATTTGATGTTTGCACTTCTTTGTGAAAAATACAGAAGTGGTACAACATTGTCTTGTTGCTATGGATGTGTGTTTGTCGTGTGTGAGAGAGTGTGAGTAGGAAATATGGTTGGGGTATCATGCCTGCTTGTATGATACTGTAATGGTCAAACTAATATAAAATATTCATTATTTTTGCAAGGTAAAAATTTATTGGAATATTGTGAACATAATTCATTATAATAGCCACCGTTTCTTTTTCTATGCTTCCCACCTGGAAGCAGGAAAAGGGAAGAAGCTATGGGGGCTTTCAGGAAATGGAAAGAGGAAATAGTGGGGGAGATGGAAATGAGATGCCTCCATGGTTTTTTTTTTTCTGGGGGAATGCAGCGGAACAGAGTTCTGGACCTCTCAATGGAAACAAAAATCTCCCCAAATTTTTTTTAAGTCCATGAGGGAAACCCATGTGTTTCTCCTTCATTTCACTCTTGAGTGTTCTGGCACCTCTTTTCCCGGAGAAAAAACACACACCTGGATGCCTCCCACAAGTCCTTGCAGGTTCTCATTAATAGTACCAGCTCCAGATCCTTAAATCCAGAGATCTGGGCCATGCGTGATGAAGGAATAACTTGATGGTATCATAATGCTTTTAATTTAAAACCACGGTGAACCCATATTTAGAATACCGCACAATCTAAAAAGCTATCGCAAAGCTGGTAAAAGCAAAGAAAAGGAAAATCAAAATGATAAAAGGGGTCACTTTAGTTATAATTGAGACTTTTAGGGTAAAAAAAAAAAGAACCCAAAAGTGGGACATGTTAAAAGTTTCTGAAGATGGATTCAAAGTGGGGAAAAAAGCAAGTACTTCACATAATGCATTATTAATTTATGGAACGTATTCTCACGTCATGTGGAGAGTGTTTTTTTCCAGGATGGTTTTAAAAGGATGTCAGCCAGCTTTTCGTCAGCTATTTGTCAAAATAGCTGTCTGGTATGTTTGTAGGCAGTTTATTCCCAAATTACAGTGGCCTTGGAGGTGGGGAGGGGGCGGGGGAGGACTAAGAAAAGGCTGATACATTCATGTCCCTCTTGTGGAGTTTCTGGAAACATCTAGCTGGCTGCTATTAGAAAGCAGATCTCAGAGTAGATAATGATCCAGTTGGGCATTTGTTATGTTTAGGTATGAACACTATTAGTAATATCTCCCCACCAAGATCAACATTGTGAATCATATACACGTAAACACCTTTTCCTTCCAATTTGCAGGCAAACCTAGAACATATCTAGCATTTCAGGGTGAAGTTTATTTCTTTCCAAATCAGGATTAAAGCTGAAAGCACATAGTTCAAATACCTGGAATTAAAATACGGCTCTTTCAAAATATCAATGAGATTTCAACTGGCTCATTTTATAATTGTGCTATGATTGTGAATAATTTATATTTTAGCCAGTGTCTCAATATTAAACAATTCTAAGCGATTTTCTTTTAACAATGGGTTGGAAACTACCAGTTTCCCCACTTAAGTCTTGCTTGATTCCCTTTCTCACTGCTGTCATCTTTCCACGTGCTGCTCAAAAGTAACTCTCCCTTCCTCTTCCAGTCAACAGGAAAGCTGGTAGAAACGAATACCTTTGTGACAGCATTTGCTTATTAAGTTGTATAGCAGCTCATACCTATGAAACCTAATGGTGCTTCGTTGATATTTTCCAAAGATCAACTATATTAAGGTTTTGCTAATATACAAATGTATTAAAATTTAACTTATGAATCAATTAAGAGACGACTGATTATTAAAAACAGACAAAAACAATATTTATAGAAAATATATGAAAATGTCTCTGGGGCAGAATAAGATGCATATTAATGACTTCTTCCCCAACAGCCGTGCAAGCAAAGTATCTCATGATGGAATGCCAAGGCAAGTGCTCACCAGCAGTATTCTCTTGGATTGAAAGCATTCCCCCCTCCAGTGCACCTACCTGTCTTTGACTCTGAGGATAAGTTGATGGAACCTGTCCACATGCTCAAAGCTGGCTTTATCTGTGACGGAATAGACTATAAGAAACCCATCTCCTGTCCTCATGTACTGCTCCCTCATTGCGCTGAATTCTTCCTGGCCTGCAGTGTCCAGGACTAGCAGTGGCAAGGAGAAAGTAGAACAAAAAAAAAACCTAAGTCATTCTACTGGGCAAGTTATTTTTATGCCATAACAGCTCCTACACACATTTACTTTAAAGCACTCATTTCATCTCAGATCACCAGCTTTGTAAAGAGTGATGAATACTGCATTAGGATAAGCATGTTAGGGCAATTAACTGAATCAGACTAAAATTGACCTGAGCCATGGGACTTTCCTCAAATATGACAGCATCTTATTTCCTTTTGCATCACAGATATACCCTCAATCAGGATGTATAATCAGCCAAGTCCCATCATTTGAGTGTTCCCCTAAGCACTGCCTGACAGTGTTCTGGAATGCACCTAAGCTTCTTCGAAGGTCAGCATCATCAGGGGAGGGACGGTGGCTCAGTGGTAGAGCATCTGCTTGGGAAGCAGAAGGTCCCAGGTTCAATCCCTGGCATCTCCAAAAAAGGGTCCAGGCAAATAGGTGAGAAAAACCTCAGCTTGAGACTCTGGAGAGCAGGGGAGGGACGGTGGCTCAGTGGTAGAGCATCTGCTTGGGAAGCAGAAGGTCCCAGGTTCAATCCCTGGCATCTCCAAAAAAGGGTCCAGGCAAATAGGTGAGAAAAACCTCAGCTTGAGACCCTGGAGAGCCGCTGCCAGTCTGAGAAGACAATACTGACTTTGATGGACTGAGGGTCTGATTCAGTATAAGGCAGCTTCATATGTTCATATGTTCATCAAATAGTGTGCGGATGAGATGGGGCAGACAGCAGGGGATAAGTATCAGCAGCCATAAGGAGGAAAACAAGTTTAACAGAGCACCAACGAATTTCTGGGTACAATCCACCCAAAGTGAGTCACGACTCAACTCCACTGAAACAACAGTACTTCAGTTTGTCCCAGCAGAGGGCACAAATTCAATTTACTTTTGCTGGATGCATCCTATGCGTTTCTCAGGCTTCAAGCATGCACAGCCCATATATTTCCAAGCTCTACCTTCCTTACAACTTCAGATTTTTTAAAAATATCAGACTTGAAGTTGGAGAACCTCAGATAGTGCTAGGTGATCTCAGGCAGTAGCTCCAGTATGCTCCATTCTTTAGTCTTTTAAAGATAATCAGTGTCATTATTTGGTAAAATATGTCAATAATTTATAGGCATCTTTATTGACCTTTATCTTTATTCATTCACTATTTATGTCCATCTTTATTCATGTAAGACAACTGGTCAGAGGGCATTTTGTAAAAAACCCCAAAAGAACACAGTCAAGATTTAGGGTGTACCTGAAGAAATCCCATCATTTTTATTTGAATGCTTATAAATCAAACCATTAATGGGGAGGAAAATGATGTATGTAGGGGCGAGATGGAATTTCATAATACGGCAATCAAGAAAGGGGCCCTATGAAAGTTTTTACTTGGCCAAGCTATACCTTTCTTTAGGCCAAACTATACCTTTGCATTTGTAAAGTTCTGGGTCAAAATTATTCAATATAAACATTATCATAGCAAAAAAGCAATACTGCTGCAGGAATAAATGATCAGAATTCTCTTAAAAAGCAGAAATTTAAAGGATATATGGAGAAAGAGTGGAATGTAAAAAGACATTGGATAATTTTTTAGTATTAATGAGAGAAGAAAAATATTGAACTTTGATTGGTTAGCGGTACCTTTATAATTGAATTTAAATTTATAACTTCGGGGAAGTCAAATACTGGAGGGAGGGGGGGCTGAAATATCATATGGGTTAGTATAGAAAAGAGACAATTAAATATTGTAACCATATGTTATTAATAAATTGTTAAAACATAAAAGAATTCTCTTAAAAAGCAGCCAGCACTAAAAATGTCTAAAAATCCAAAGAGAGCGCAGCCAACAAACAAAAAGGAAAACCGCACGTATAAGTAAATCAGACCATAATAATCTCATGAGGGTCAGCAGGCCAAATTAAATAGAATAAATGATAAAAGATCATAAAACAAAACAAAACAGAGGTCAGTGCCAACCAAAATAGTCAGGAAAAGGTCTAGGTTAAAAAAAGAAGAAGCATGCTTTAACCCAGTGCTAGAACTATATCAGATCCAGCACAAGGAAAAGATGTTCCAAAGTCAAGACTCTTCAGCCATTCCTTGTAACTGTGCACTGTACATGGTTCCTCAGGGCTGGGGCACTGGACGAGGGCTATGAAGATGGTCATAGCTGGCTGGCAGGCATATACAGGAGAAGGCTGACCTCAAAGTATTCTGATGCCAGGCCATTTACACTTTTAAAAGTAAGAATCAAAATACTCAGAACTGGGTCCTGATCAGCACCTGATGCCGTTCTCTTGAAGCTGGCAAGATACATGCCCTATAACCCAGGCCAGCGAGTTCTAATGCTGTATTTTGCCCTAACTGAAGCTTCTGAACTGTCCATCAGATAGGTCTCATTTTGTACAGTCTATTACAGCAACCAGATGGGAGGTGAGCATAGCGTGGCCAAATTGTGCTTCTCCATAAACAGCTGCCCGATAAACTGTATTGTTGGCCACCTCAGTCTTATCTGGATTGACCTTCTACTTATTGGATCTCATCCAGCAGATTACTGTTTCTAGCCACTTGTTCAGAACATCCAGTGTCTCACCTGATATTGATGAAAAGCAGAAGTGAAGATGCGTGTTATCTGCATACTGATTTTAAAACCTCGCACGAACTCTTCCAGAAATTTCAGGTAGATGTCAAAAAGCACAGGGCTGATATTACTAGTTATTTGTGAAGGTCAAGCGTTTTATAACTTTTTTTTTAGATTAACATATGCTTCATGTTGTATTCTCTATGATTTACAGTGCAATCTAAAGTAGATTATTCACCATTCCAGCAGGAACATGACCACTAGAATTCAATGTCCTCAACACTCACAGCATATCACTCCAGAAGGGTAGTACCGATTAACTTCCAGAGAGACACTGCCTCTGCCTCTTTTCCAGTATGGGCATCAGGGCAACTAAGAGAGTTTTCACTTCCAACAGTGGGCCAGAAGCCAGGTTGCGATGAATCCAAATGAGCAAGAAACCTCGCCATTGTCCAGCTATGACTCACCTATATATCTAATTCCCAAAATGGGCCCTTTGTGCGGATACTTATTTCCACACATTGGGGCCACATGGAGGGAAAAGAGACTTTTCTGCCCACTTGGGGTACTCTCCTGGTGTGCGGAAAAATCTAAAAACCCTACCAAACCGTTTTACAACTTTTTTTTAAAAAGCCAAAAAGTAAAAAAAAGCATTCAGTGCGTATGTGCACACAATGTACTTACTACACCACCAAAGCACGTGCTGGAGAGCCCTAGGGAGGCTGCTGCCACTGCTTGGAATGCAGTTGGAGCCACAAGGACAACTGCCATGCCTCTAACCACCCCAGCCCCTGCTCTACTTGCCCTCCTGGCCCAGACTCACCCACACTGCTGCCGTCCCCAACAAAGCCACCGTTGTCCAGGCCCAAATGCCACCGCCGTGCCTGCTGCCGCTGCCAGGCCAGTCATAGCTGCCACTGAGCTGTCACTGGGAAAGCCACTGCCAAGCCCACTGCTGCTGCTGACCCTAGGCTGCTGGCCGCCATTTCACCCATTGATCTTGATGCCTCAATGCTGGGTGCCTTTGCATACTGACTTTCCACCTCCCAGGGTCCCACAGAGCCTGGATAGCTACCACAAAGCATACAGGGCAAGGCTCCTGAGACTCTGAGGTGGGAGCCTGTGATAGGCACGCCAGGTTGGGTGAAGAAGAGGGAGCAGGGAGAGAGTGAAGGAGGAAGATAAATCCCTCACCAACGGATGTAGAGCTGCTGCCAGGCTCAAAGATAGGGAAAAGGTGGGGAAGAAGGGGGTATTGACTTGAGGGGAGAGAGAGAGTAAGGGAGAGATGGGGTATTGGCTTGGGGTGGGGGGAGAAATAAAGTGGATTGGCTTGAGGGGAAAACAAAGAAGGAATAATTGGCTCGGTGGAGGGCTGGAAAGAAAAAGAAGGGGAGATAGGCTTGGGGAGAGGAAAAAAGGGGGAGATGCGGGGAGAGGGAATGAATCCAAGTCAGCCTTTTTTCACCTGAGGCGGGCAAGGCAGTTGGCTCCCTTCCTAGAGCGCCAAGACCTGGCAACGGTACTTCACGCAACGGTCACCTCGAGACTGGATTACTGTAATGCCCTCTACATGGGGCTGCCTCTGTACCGAACCCGGAAGCTGCAGCTGGTGCAGAACGCAGCGGCCAGACTGTTGTTGGGGCTCCCTAAATGGGAGCACATACAGCCTGGGCTGCGCGAGCTGCACTGGCTGCCAGTTACATACCGGGTTCGTTACAAAGTGCTGGTCATTACCTTTAAAGCCCTATATGGTCGAGGACCTGTCTACCTTAGGGACCGTCTCTCCCCATACGAACCCCAGAGAGCACTGAGGTCAGCTGGAAAAAACTTGTTGACCACCCCCGGACCGAAAGAGGTGAAGCTGCAATGTACCCGTAACCGGGCCTTCTCCTCTGCAGCCCCGAACCTATGGAACCAACTTCCAGAGGAAATGCGGGCCCTGCGGGACCTTGAACAATTCCGCAGGGCCTGCAAGACCTTCCTCTTCCGACTGGCTTTCGCTGACGAAGAAAGAAATTGCTAATGATTACCGCCATTATAAAAGCACAACTAGCATTAGCACTTTTATCAACTTAATTAAGTGATTTTAAACTTATCAGAATTTTTAATGTTTAATGTTAATGTAACCTTGTCTTTTGTATAAGGGAAACTGAATGATGTTGTTAGCCGCCCTGAGCCTGCTCCGGCGGGGAGGGCGGGATATAAATAAAATTACCTACCTACCTACCTACCAATCAAAGCTGAGGGAATGCCCCCTCCCCACAAGTATCCCACTTAATTATAACCTGCTAGATCAGACCAGTGGTCCATCTAGCTCAGCATGCAGGGGCCAGTCAGTTGCCCTGGGGGATGAAACAAACAGAGCACAGAAGCCAAGGCCTTCCCATTGATGCTGCCTCCTAGCACTAGTATTCAGAAGCTTGATGCCTACATATATTAAGGTACCCTTTAGCCACCATGGACAGCACCCACTGACGGACTCCTCTTCCATGAATTTGTCTAGGCCCCTTTTAAGGCTTTCCATGCTTGTGGCCATCACCATGTCCACTGGCAGTAAATTCCACAGTTTAAATAGTCACTGAGTAAAGGAGGTAGGCTGAAGGCTTTTGCATCTGGTTAAAGAAGAGTTTCCAGACTGGTTTGTGCTTAAATTAACCACTTAAGTGGTATTAAGAGAGTACCGTATTTTTCACACCATAAGACGCACCCCCCCCCCAAAAAAAGTAGGGGGAAAAGTGTGTGCGTCTTATGGAACGAAGGTATGTACCTACCTTCCTGGGGGGAGGGCACGATCCGCTGCCTCCGCCTCTGATCCCGGCGCTTCCCCTGCGCCTGCCTGGCTCCAACTTTGACGCTTACAGCAAGCGCCAGGATTGCTCCCTCTGCCCTCCGATCCCGGCGCTTGCTGTAAGCATCAGAGCTGAAGCCAGGCAGGCAGGCACGGAGGAAACACACTGCCCTCTCCACAGCTGGCACTCGCAAAGCGCTGGGTTTGCGGAGGGGGTGGGTGCTTCCTCCGTGCCTGTCTGCCTGGCTTCAGCTCTGATGCTTACAGCAAGTGCCGGGATCGGAGGGCAGAGGGAGTGATCCTGGCACTTGCTGTAAGCGTCAGAGCTGGAGCCAGGCAGGCACGGAGGAAGCACACTGCCCTCTCCACAGCCGGCGCTCGCAAAGCGCTGGGTTTGCGGAGGGGGCGGGTGCTTCCTCCGTGCCTGTCTGCCTGGCTTCAGCTCTGATGCTTACAGCAAGCGCCGGGATCGGAGGGCAGAGGGAGCGATCCTGGCGCTTGCTGTAAGTGTCAGAGCTGGAGCCAGGCAGGCACGGAGGAAGCACGCTGCCCTCTCCACAGCTGGCGCTCGCAAAGCGCTGTGTTTGCGGTGGGGGCAGCGTGGAGCGATCCCAGCGCTTGCTGCAAGAAGCTGGAGCCAGGCAGGCAGGCGCGGGGGAAGTGCCGGGATCGGAGGCGGAGGCAGCGGATTGCGCCTCAGGAGAAAGGTGCGTCCTATTGGCCGGAGCGCCTTATGGTGCAAAAAATACGGTATTTTGCCAGCAAAATTTGCCAGCAGAAGGCTTTTGCATCTGGTTAGAGAAGAGGTTCTGGTTTGCTCCTAATCCTACAGATATAAAAGCCAAGCTGTAGTGGTGATGACTCACCTAACCTTCCTTTGGCTGAGCTGTGTATCACTCAGTCCCTCCAGCCCCAGGACAAATGAGGATTGGGCCACCAGGGAAGCTGCCTTTGTGTCCTATTGGCCTGTCCTGCCAGGTCTTCTATTTTCCCTCAGGGGCTGTTGATAGGTAACCACAGTATTCCAAGCTTGGTTCTATCAGTAAAAGGTGTGGTGGGAAGCACTTTCCAGGCCTATTTTGGCCTTTGAGGGAGAACTCATTGGGGCCAGTCTTCACTAGGTTGATAGGAAATTCCTGGAGATTTTGTGGTGGCATCTATGAAAGCCAGAGTCTGGGGAGGGGAGAGGCCTCAGCTGAATATAATGCCATAAAGTCCATCCTCCAAAGCAGTTATTTTCTCCAGAATGAGGAGAGAGATCTGTTGTCGAGTTCAGTTGTGATACCAGGAGATCTTCAGGGTCCACATGGAGGTTAGCTACCCTAGGCCTGGCAATACCCTCTGAGTAACTTTATGCCACCTGACTGGCATGACTTCAGTAGGCCTGGCTGCTTGCTACTGTTCAGCAGCAGCCCCTCCCCCCATGACAGCCAGTGTGGCATAGCAGTTAGGTGCTTAAGAGTAGGGTCTGCCAGACTGAGGTACTTGCTGTGGAAGCTGACTGGGTGATTTCATGCAAGCCACAGACTTTCAGCCTAACCTACCTCACAGGGTTGCTGTGCAGATCAAAACGGGGAGATGAGACTGATGTAAGATGCTTTGGTTCTCACTGTGAAGAAAGAATGTACTTTTCCTAGGTAGAGGCTGCAGGGAAGGGGGAGAGGATGGAAAGCTGAAGATAGAGGGACAGATAAAGGTAGGTTGATGGTTGTCTGAGAAGGAGATGAGGTTGCCAATTTTCAGGTTGGAAAATTCCTGGATATTTGAGGAGTGGAGCCTGGAGAGAGTGGGGTTTGTGGAGGGGTGGGACCTCAAACAGGTACATTGCCTTAGACTCCACTCTACAAACCATCCATTTCCTCCTGGGGAACCTTTGTTGCCAATCTCCAGGTGAAGGCTGGAGATCATTCAGAATTACAACTGCTGTCAAGATGACAGATATCACGTCCCCTGGAGACAATGGTGGACTCTGTCATTATACCCTGCTGAGGTCACTTCCCTTCTGCTTTGGAGAAAGGCTTTACTTTTCCTAGGTAGAGGCTGCAGGGAGGAGAGAGGAGATGGAAAGTTGAAGCCAGATCACTTTCCCTACAGAAAACAGCCACCTTGAAGCACATACTCTTTGACAGGGGTGGCCAACAGTAGCTCTCCAGATGTTTTTTGCCTACAACTCCCATCAGCCCCAACCATTGGCCATGCTGGGTGGGGCTGATGGGAGTTGTAGGCAAAATACATCTGGAGAGCTACCGTTGGCCACCCCTGCTCTATGATATCATAACACAACCATGCCAGGCTAAAAAAGACAGATCACGCCACAAGCACATGCTGATACTAAGTAAGCTGCAAAGCCAAATACAACAGGAAAAGGTGGCAACAATGCACTGCAGAATAAAGGAATGCTGAGCTTCAGCATCTGCATGATAGTCATCATGGTATAACTTTACAGTAAATAGACACTGAGTGCCCAAAGCTGGGGAACTCGCCCAGAGCCTCTTTCTAGAGTCACTGTAATTATTCTCACAATGGGCCTTATTCCTAGTAGAAATATAAGTGGCATGGAGAGGATGATAATTTTGAAGAAAATAAAGAGGTTGCAGAGAGCATTTTGCCAGCCAAATTCAGAAGACTTTTGCATTTGCTTAGAGAAGAGGTTAAGGCTTGCTCCCAATATACACAGTGAATTGTAACAAGAGACTGATAACTTTGATAACTTTGAAGTAACTGGAATACTTCTGAGGAAGACTTGGACGAAATGAGTCTATATCCGGGTATTCATTGGATGGACTTTTCTTTGTAATATTGTAAGGTTGTACTTCTTCAAGTGCGACAAAATACTTGTATGATTCTTGAAATTTTTTTTTACTAAAATGACTAATTCCTCACTAGCAGTTGATTCATCCCTGGGCTTTCACCAGTTCAAGTGGTCACTTCCCCACCAGTTGCTGTGTGGGCACATTGTGACCCACAGCTCCCTCCAATTTTCCTCACAGCTTCTGGATCGCTGAAAAACAAGACCAGGAAGCTACAGGGGAAACTGGAGGGAGCCGTGGGTCAAAATGCACCCATGCAGCAACTGGTGGGGAATCGATCGCTTGAGCCTGGGGGTGGAGCAACTGCTAGTGAGGAATCAATCTAAATGTTAGCCAGAATATCACAGTGTTTGTTTGTATTTCCTGTAATAGGAACTGTGATCCCAAGTTGTTGTTGTTGTTTTACTGAATTAAGGGCGATGTTGCTGAGGAAACACGCATAGGATCATATTGTATACCTAATTTTATGGTAGTAGAAGAGGATATGTTCCTAGAAATAAATTATTTTTTTTCCAGCTCACACATGATAGTTTGAGAACACTGACAAAGGCCGGGGGGGGGGGTTGTAGAAAAAGCCCAGCAGGAACTCATTTGCATATTAGGTCACACCCGCTGACATCACCATTGTTTCACACAGGGCTTTTTTGCAGAAAAAGCCCAGCAAGAACTCATGTGCACATTAGGCCACACACCCGGATGCCAAGTCAGCCGGAACTGTATTCCTGTGAGTTCCTGCTAAAAAAAAAGCCCTGCTGAAGGCTAACCATATTTACTTGCACATAAATGCAAGGGAGGGACAGTGGCTCAGTGGTAGAGCATTTGCTTGGGAAGCAGAAGGTCCCAGGTTCAATCCCCGGCATCTCCAACTAAAAGGGTCCAGGCAAACAGGTGTGAAAAACCTCAGCTTGAGACCCTGGAGAGCTGCTGCCAGTCTGAGTAGACAATACTGACTTTGATGGACCGAGGGTCTGATTCAGTATAAGGCAGCTTCATATGTTCATAAATCCATTTATTTTGATTCAGTTTGTATCCCATAAAATAGGATTTATGATTGCAGCACAAGCATCACGACTGGAAGGCATCAGAAATCTTCTCTCTCAAGATTAGCCATAATATTCCTAAAAGCTTCCATTCCAGGGTGTCTCTGCATTTTTAAAGGGGGGAGGGTACCTTGAAAGTAAGGTCCGACAATATCCATTGTCAAGTTATACCATTACCGAATTGCTTTTATTTACCTGTTATATTTTAATCCTGACCTCTATCTACAGAGCTCAGGGTGTTGTATATAAATTTATTTAAGGATTTTTTATCTTGCTTCTTCACAACTGAAATGGCTTTCTTCTTCAGGTCTGCCTGGAGGGGACACTGAAGAGAAAATTCTGGGGATTCAGTTTACTCTGGGGGCAGTCCATGAAACTGGGCAACCCAGAAGTGAGAAAGCTGGCTTTAAAGAAGAGAAAGCAAAACCACTGCCATGATATCCACTCAGGAAAAGAGCAAAGGGATGGTGGCTTTACTCCCCTTTCCCACAGCAGCTTCTAGGTCATCTTACTCTCTCACCTGAACTGTTTTGCTTCATACAGAGGAGAAAGAAAGAAGGCAGGGACTGAAGCCCTTCCCCTCACTCACTCCAAATATGCAATGGTTGGCTTAGGTTGCCAGTTCCCAGATTCCAACAGGGGATTCCCTGCTTTTGGGGGCTTCAGCCTATGACTGGCCAGCTGGCAGGTGGGAAAAACCCCACTCCCAAAAAGCGATGTAATTGTGCTATGTCCCTGACACAATGATGTCACTTCTGCACTGTGGACGCTGCACCAGAGACACTATTGGTGATGTTCTGGTTTTGGGGCAAACTTTATGGTTTTGAAACAAAAAGACTCATTAGAGTTTTGCCCTCAGAACAGAGCATCACCTCCAACATTGCTAACGCAGTGATGTCACTTCCAGGTGTGACGCCCCACCCACCCCTGGAACACCCTCCAAATCTCCCATCCACGACAAAGAGGGGACCTGGCATACCTTGGTTGACAAGGTTCAGCAGTGGCAAAAAACCCCTACATGCTCAGAGGTATTCTGGTAGTTATAAAGATTATTTCATATTAATAGTAAGATTATTATATGTCTTTTTTGGGATGGTGCACAGAGCGTTCAGTAGTCATGTGGCTAGAGAGTCCAAGTCTTCCTCTTTGTTGCTTCCTGGTCCACTGGCAGGAGGAACAACTAATTCAGTGACACCACAGCAGCACAACGTTGCTTCCAAGGAATACCCGAGGATATGATCTCCGCAGTCTGGAGAGCATGTGTCATTCCAGGAGCCCTACCCACATATAACTTAGCTTGGCGAGCTGAAGGTTTTTGTTTTTTTAAAAACTCTGTGACCATTTAATAGAAATAACTTGTTACCGCCTCTAAGAATTTTCTTCTTTCTTGAGAGCCAACTCTGGACTCTAATATGGAGAGCTGGGTTTGATTCTCTACTCGTTCACATGCAGCCAGTCGGTTGACCTTGGGTCAGTCACAATTTTCTCAGCACCCTCTCAGCCCTACCTACTTCACGGGGTGTCTGTTGTGGGGAGAGGAAGGGAGGGTGATTGTAAGCCGCTCCGAGACTCCTCCGACTCTTTTTTTTACAAAACCAGCCCTGCTATATAAACTGAAAAAAGAGGTCCATCTAGACCTTGTATCATTTTGTTTCTAACAGCAGCTCATCAGACAAAGTTGCCAACGTCCAAGTAGCTGAGAACCTAGAAAGAACTGTGTTGGAGAAACAGCTTGGAGAAACGTCGACTGCGGGGTGACATGATAGAGGTTTACAAGATTATGCATGGGATGGAGAAAGCAGAGAAAGAAGGACTTTTCTCCCTTTCTCACAATACAAGAACTCGTGGGCATTCGATGAAATTGCTGAGCAGACGGGTTAAAACGGATAAAAGGAAGTACTTCTTCACCCAAAGGGTGATTAACATGTGAAATTCACTGCCACAGGAGGTGGTGGCGGCCACAAGTATAGCCACCTTCAAGAGGGGTTTAGATAAAAATATGGAGCACAGGTCCATCAGTGGCTATTAGCCACAGTGTGTGTGTATATATAATTTTTTTTGCCACTGTGTGACAGAGTGTTGGACTGGGTGGGCCGTTGGCCTGATCCAACATGGCTTCTCTTATGTTCTTATGTGTTCAAAAGAGATGTAAAATCTCTCAAGAAGTCGCTGAAGACTGACAATAAACTACATACACTTACAAAAGCTCAATGCCAAGATACATTTACTTTAAGGCTAAGTAATAAAGTTATAAATGCATTTAAAGCATTGAGCCTATTTTTACACGCTCACAATTTATGAAAATACATTGAAATCATTACAAATCATACAAAAACCAGAGTCACTTAAAGAGTCCACCCAAAAGGGCTGCTATAGTATGGCAGTGTTGACACGTAGACCTCTCTGTGGAGAAACAAAGTTATTGCTGAAGGACTTTCAAAACAACCATGTTGTAGTGTAGTGAAGACTCAAGGACAAATAAGAAGAATATTTGATAACATGTTTCCCAGGTAGAATTTACGCGTTTCAGTATCAACTTTCTCTGATCAAAATGGGGAGGGACGGTGGCTCAGTGGTAGAGCATCTGCTTGGGAAGCAGAAGGTCCCAGGTTCAATCCTTGGCATCTCCAAAAAAGGGTCCAGGCAAATAGGTGTGAAAAACCTCAGCTTGAGACCCTGGAGAGCCGCTGCCAGTCTGAGAAGACAAGACTGACTTTGATGGACCGAGGGTCTGATTCAGTATAAGGCAGCTTCATATGTTCATATGCTTCAATAATCTGGAACCAATGCTCAATAAGAATATACACACAGTCAATTACTCCCAAGAGGCATTAGTGGTTGAGAAGTATTTTGAAGTACTTTGGTCAGAGGAAGTTGATATCGAAACCCGTAAATTCTACCTGGGAAACGTGTTATCAAATATACTTCTTATTTGTCCTTGAGTCTTCACTACACTACAACATGGTTGTTTTGAGAGTCCTTCAGCAATAACTTTGTTTCTCCACAGAGAGGTCTACGTGTCAACACTGCCATACTATAGAAGCCCTTTTGGGTGGACTCCTTAAGTGACTCTGGTTTTTGTAAGATTTGTAATGATTTCAATGTATTTTCATAAATTGTGAGCATATAAAAATAGGCTCAATGCTTTAAATGCATTTATAACTTTATTACTTAGCTTTAAAGTAAATGTATCTTGGCATTGAGCTTTTGTAAGAGTTTGTAGTTTATCGTCAGTCTTCAGAGACTTCTTGAGAGATTTTACATCTCTTTCGAACACGGTTCTTTCTAGGTTCTCAACTATACCGTGTTTTTCCTGTTTGGTTTAAACATCCAGGTAGCAGCTGGAGATCGCCTACTATCACAACAGATCTCCAGGAGACAGTGATCAGTTCACCTGGAGAAAATGGCAGCTCTGGAAGGTGGACTCCCCACTGACGTTCCTGCACTCCCTAAACCCTGCCTTCTTCAAGCTCCACCCACAAAATCTCCACGTCTTTCCCAACCTGCAGCTGGCAACTCTAGTCAGACGTCTCTTTTCGGCGACTGGTTCAAGGCTGTTCACATCAGGAGTTAACCAGTGAGGGAAAAAAAAAGAATATCCCAGAATAAATGAGATAGAAATGTGCCGCAGCCTGCCATCTGCTTCATCGATGCTGTGATAAATACAGATACTTAAATACTCTTCCTTCCCCCTCTCCTCCTCCAGCACTCACTTTTCTTTTGTTCTCATATGACTAAATAGTTCAAAAGTCTCCTGTAACTTTTGCCTCATTAAAAAAAAATAGCAACTACAGATTAGTTTATATCTTGGGGGGGGGGGGGAATAAAGCCCCTCCTCCCCCAACAGAATCAAATTCCGCTTGCACAGAGAAGCAATGGATGTGGCCATGGTGGTGGGAAACAGGATTAAATTAAATTGCCTGGCTGAAAAGTGTTTACAATTAAAATAAAGCAAATTAGTCTAACGACTAATTATTTTATCCCAGTGACATGGACTTGAATGTGTTTCAAGGGCAGTTAGCTCATTAGCGGCTGGTCATGCTGACCCAAGGAAGGAAATAATGGTTATAGGTGTGTGGAAAGAAACTGGTAGCAGCTGTCATAAAATATCTTGTGGTTTTTAACAATAACCCACAATTTATGGATAACACTTGCCGTTGTGTTATGCTGCCCTATCCTGTTCTCCACTAAAAGAGCCACCTTTTGTATCACTTCTCAGGGATCAAAAGACTGCTTCCTAAATCCAATGTCCTTCAGGGGATGTTCAGAACACAAACCTACAGCCAGTGGATTTCAGGCTTCACTTCAGGTAAATTGCCTTTACTAAACTACGTGAAAGTGTAAACATTCTGCTCAAAGGACGGCCTCCTGCCATACTGTCCAGCCAACCAATTCAGATTCCCCTCCTAAACCCTGCTCTTTTCCTGGGGATACAACTTGGGCGGCGACCAGAGAAAGGGTTTTTCATTGTCAGCACCTCGCTTGTGGAATGTCCTCCCACTTAAAGCTCGCCTAGTGCCTACTATACTCTTTCTTAAGCAATGACTCCCGAACCTTACTCAGGCGTTTAACTAATCAAGCCCATTTTTAAAGCTATTTTATGGTCTACTTGCATCCTGAGGACTGCTTTATGAGTATTATTTTAGGCTGTTCGGTGTTTGTTTTATGCCCTGGCTTGTTTGTAATGGCTTCTCTGGTTTTGTTGTATCATTTTAATTATGGGCTGCCCTGAGCAGGTCCCTGTAAAACATACAGCCTGGGGGCCAGAACCAGCCTGTCGAGGGCTCTTATCTGGCCCGCCAGCAACTGGCATGAGGGAGGGAAGGCAGGAGGCTGCTTGTGGGGGAGTGAGCAAGCAGGCACGCATGGTGATGTGCGTGTGCTCAAAGCTGTCAAGACATAGAAAGGGAATTGCTAGGGGGCAGGATTCTGAGTCTGAGGTAAAATTGTGTGTGTGTGTGTGGGGGAAATGACAGTGAAGGTGGAGAAAGGAACAAAGAGACAGGCAGGGGAGAGAGAAGGAGGAGGGCCAGTGTATGGATTGGGAGGCAACTGGGCTGTCTTGTGCATACCACTCTGGGGGGAAAGATGTTCTGGCCTCGGAAGGGAGCAAAGGAGTGAAGGGGGAAAGGAGCACTGCTGTTGCTGCCACACGTCTGAACAACCACAGACCTGGGAGGCAGAGTGAGTGTTGGGAAGGGTGGGAAACAGCAATCTCCCTTCTTCTCACCTGTTCGCAGCCCATGAAGGAAAAGGGGTCACAGGAGGACAAAAAGCTTCCCTTTGAGGTTATGGAAACAGCCACTTCTAAAGAGCCATTTTGGGGTAGTGGTTAAGAGTGGTGGACTCCTCCACATGCCGCTGCTGTGTGACTCTGGGTCAGTCACAGTTCTCTCAGACCTCTCTCAGACCCGCCTACCTCACAGGGTGCCCTGTTGTGGGAAGCGATTGTGTGGGGGAGAAGGGAGATCACTGTTTCCCACCTTTCCCAACACTCACTCTGCCTTCTAGGTCTGTGGTTGTTCAGACATGTGGCAGCAACAGGAGTGCTGTTTCCCCCCTTCACTCCTTTTCTCACTTCCGAGGACAGGACATCTTTCCCCTCAGAGTGGTACGCACAAGAGATCAACAGGGACCTTCCCAAAGAAACTGAAGGAGGCAGTGGTTCATCCGCTTTTGAAAAAAACATCATTAGACCCTGAGGTCTTGGCCAACTACCGCCCAGTTTCGAATTTACCGTTTCTGAGTAAGGTAATTGAGAAAGCGGTAGCAGAGCAGTTACAGGTTTTCCTGGATGAGACATCCGCCTTGGACCCATTCCGGTCCGGTTTTCGCCCGGGCCATGGAATGGAGACTGTCTTAGTCATTCTCACAGACGACCTAAGACGGCACCTGGATCAAAGCGGGACAACGCTGCTGATACTTCTCGATCTGTCAGCAGCATCTGACACGGTCGATTGCGACATGACCTACCACCTCGCCGTCACCAGAGTTTGGGGGGTGGCCTTACAGTGGTTTTCCTTCTTTCTCTGGGGACAGGGAAAAAGGGTGGTGCTTGGCGAGCAGACTTCCTTGCAGCATCCACTTATATGTGGAGTGCCGCAGGGAACCATTCTCTCGCCAATATTATTTAACATTTATATGTGCTCTCTTGCCCTGATTGCCTGAGGTTTTGGGCTGGGTTGCCACCAGTACGCTGATGACACCCAGCTCTACCTGTTGATGAGTGGCCGGCTAGTTGCCACCCCTGATCAGTTGTCCGAGGCATTGGGAGCCATGGTTGGGTGGTTACAACACAGCGGCTGAAGCTGAATCCAGTTAAGACGGAGGTCCTGTACCTGAGTCGGGGTGGGATTGGTATGGGCATACAGCTCCAAGCTTTGGATGGTGCCACACTGGTGACAGCCCAAGAGGTGAAGAGCTTGGGAGTGACCCTGGATGTTTCCATGGAGGCCCAGATCACGATGGTTGCCAGGTGTGCCTTTTGTTATCTTCGGCAGATCAGGCAGCTAGCACCATATCTATCCCCTCAGGACCTGGCTACAGTGATCCATGCAATGGTCACTTCCAGACTAGACTACTGTAACTCACTGTATGCTGGCTTACCCCTGAGACTGATCCGGAAACTGCAGTGGGTGCAGAATGCTGCGGTTCACCTGCTGACTGCACCACCTTTAGGGTGGGCATTTGGTCAGCACTCCACAGTCTGTACTGGCTGCCCATTGAGTACCGGATCCGTTTCAAGGTTTTAGTTTTAACATTTAAAACCTTACGTGGCCTGGGACCAACATACCTGCGGGACCGTCTCCTTCCATATACACCCAGGAGGTCATTACATTCGGCCTCCCAACATCTGTTGGCCGTCCCCAGCCCAAGAGATACCCGCCTTGCCTCAACTAGGACCAGGGCTTTTTCGATCCTGGCCCTGACCTGGTGGAATCAGCTCCCTACAGAGATCCAGGCCCTACCTGGCTTATTAGTTTTCTGTAAGACCTGTAAAATGGCGTCTATTCTTGATCTGGTTGGCCTTCCCTATTGGCACTGTCACCTGTGCTATAAAATGGATTAATATCTGCCATCTCTATGAGGTATCATGATATGACATGGCCAGGCTGGGCAATATGTGATGATGGTAAAGTTTTTTGAGTACTGTTGAGATGTCTGTTCAAAAAATGTTAGTATTGTATGTTATTGTTTTATCATATGTTGTACTCTGCCCTGAGCCCTACGGGGAATGGGTGAAATAGAAATATACTAAAATAAAATAAAATAAATAAAAAATTGTAAGCTGCTGTGAGACTATAAGTGAAGGCTGGGGTATAAATCTAATCTCCTTCTCCTCCTCTTCTTCCTCTTGCCATCCCCTGAGTCCTGCTGCTTCTGTGGGAATTTCATGAGGGGATCTGGTAAAGCCAGGTTCAGAGCCCTTGTGATGGACTCAGGCACTTAGCCTGAGTAGCTGAGAAACAGGCTTGCAGCGATTGGCTGGAATGTTGCCCGAGCAACCAAAAAGTATCCTTTTGAGGTTTGCTCAGCAAAAAAATCACCTCAGGATTTTAGTCTGAGCCAGGGAGTCTTCGAGAGAAGTCTTCAGTATATCATTCTGAAGTGAAGACAGTGGGCTTAGGCTGGGCAGTTGTAAAAATCAACTGGACAAGGGGCTGAGAGCGGCTAGAGTGGCTGGGCTTGTTGTGGGAGATAGAGCTGAGAGGATTCTGTCTGAAAGAGGGAGTTTTCAAGCGGGTTGAAACTCTCTGTGGAAGATTTTGCCAGTGCATCAGGCAATCTCCAAGTACAAACAAGATCACACAAAGACACACTGAGGGGAGAACTGGATTCTGGTGGTCAGCAGGGTTACCCAAGACTCAGACCAGAGGACTAGCTGTGGGGCTGAGATGCATCGGTATTGAGGGGTGCAAGTCCTGGAAGATAGCTAGTGTGAAAGGGTCTGTGAGGGAGAATACTGACACCAGTCAGGAGTTCTCTATGTGTGTGTGGAAGAGTGATTGCAGTTTGTTATTTTTATGATTTGGCACTGTCAAAGTTAGGGTAAAACATCTGAAGAAACAGCATTCTGAGTGCCCAGAATGCACAGACAGCTTGTGTGAAGTAGAGTCTAGTGGGACTCTGAAACCTGTCTGGTTTATTGTCTATTTTAAAGATATTCTGCCAAAGTAGTGTTATATTTTACCTCAGCCTGATGTCATGGGTGCTGGGGATCCTGCAGAGGAAGATGAGTCTGCCGAGGAAACTGTACCCCTGCCACCTGCACCAGTACCCCTGCCTCCTGCTGAAGAAGATCCCAGCCCCCCTGCCTCGCCCTCTCGGGTGGCTCGTGTGCGTGACCGCCTCCGTCAGGACCTCAGGGATCGGAGGAGGGCGGCACGCTCACAAGCAAGACGCTCCCTGAGTCCTGAGTTTTGAGAGGATTCTGGCCCTCCTAAGAGCAAGGATGCTTGAGTTGTAACAGGATCCTGGCTGCCTCCCAGAGCCAGCAATTAGCCCAAATGGGCAACAGCCAGCAGAGGGCTATATAGCTGTGGGCTTTGGGAGGAGGCTTTGTGGAAGCAACTAGTCATCTACCTGACGTCCTAGCATCCACTTCGGCTTTTGACTTTGGACCTCCTGACCTTGGCTTGACTTCTGGACCCCCTGACTACGGCTTCTGAACCTCTGACCTACGATACCTGGACGACGATTTGGCTTTGGCACCTTGGACACTCTTGCTCACCGGTTACAGACCTTGGACTGCCCCTGGACTTCGCCTGGCCTGGCCCCAGCTCGTGACACCTGATTAGTTTCTACTCTCTGTAATTGAATTATTCTGCCAACCAGCTGCCAACTGATTTACCTTTTTAATATTGAAAAGTTATAATCAATATTATTTCATCCCTTACCTTTTGTTCCTTAATAAATATTTTGTGGTTTTTAACTTTAAAACCGTCTGGTGCCAATTATTAATAGTTCTGACAAGGTTTTTGGGAGTGTTACTGAGGGACTGAGGGAAGGTGACCGGGGAGGAATTTTAAAGTGGTTGCCTCCTGAGTAAAGCTTTTGACTGGGTCCCTCACAGCCCTCTCCTCCTGAGTCAGGACCTTGTCATCTAGGTGAGTCAGGACGCAGCCAGAACCACCTCACAAGGCTGTTGTTGTTGGAGGGGATGGAGCAGTGGAGGGGGAAGTCTGATGTGCCTCCTTGAGATCCTCAGAGGTAGGATTGGGGGGTGGAGAGAGAAAGGAAAAAAGGAACAAGAGACAGATTGTTGCTCTGCCCAGCTGCTGAAGCTGAGTACATAGGTATGTATGCAGAATAACTACCTTATTTACTTGAAAGGAAGATGACTTGTCTCCTAACTAAGATCTGCCCTCCTAAAACCACGTTGCTGGTTCCGATATATGGATGTTGTCTTTGCCATCTGGAGTCATGGAGAGGCTGCGTTGAATAACTTTCTCCTTCATTTGAATTCAGTCCATCCTCGTATCCAGTTCACCGTGGAGAAAGAAAACAATGGTCAACTTGCCTTTCTTGACGTCCTCATCACCAGGAAAGATGACGGAAAACTCGGCCACACTGTATTCAGGAAACCCACACACACCGACCGCTATCTAAATAAGAATTCCAATCATCATCCTCGCCAAAAACGTGCAGTTGTAAAAACCCTCATCCACCAAGCATCACATATCTGTGATCCAAGCCAACTCCAGCAAGAGCTACACCACCTCAACCAGTCACTGCAGGCCAATGGATACTCCCAACAAGAAATTAGAAGAGCCCTCCATCCCAGAAATTAGAAGAGCCCTCCATCCCAGGAGACCAAATCCCGAGCCACACACAAATGTAGGTACAGCCTTCCTGCCCTACATAAAAACTGTCACCGACCACATTGGCAAAATTCTCAAACACCACAATGTGGACACAGTCTTCAAGCCCACACAACAGATCCGCCACATGCTGCGCTCTGCCAAAGATATGAGAGATCCACTTTCAACCCCTGGAGTCTATAAAATACCCTGCGCCTGTGGTGCAGTCTATGTTTTGCACTACCCAATGCAGTATCAACACCCGCCTCACCGAACACAAGAGACACTGTCGTTTGTTTCAACCAGAAAAATCAGCTGTCGCTGAACATGCACTTCAAGAAGGAGACCACATCATCCACTTTGAAAGAACTGAAGTCCTTTCTACGGTCTCACATTATCACACCCGCCTTAACAGAGAAGCTATTGAGATTTACAAACACCAGCACAACTTTAACAGAAAGGAAGAAGGCATTTCCATCCACCATTCTTGGTATCCAGCTCTGCAAAACACCCTACAGACTACAAATTGCAGAAGGCCACAGAACCAACCAGCACATTCCAGAGAACAATCAGCACAATCAACAACCATCTTCCTTATCTTCACACCCCTTCCAACCCTCCCAGCAATCAACACAGAACAATGGTCACATTCCACAGCCAGTTTCCTTATCACCACCCTTCCAGGAAGCCCCACCAAACCATGGGTACATTCACAAACCAATTGCCCTCTCACCACACCCCCTCCAGCCTAGAAATAGCAGCTCTCCAGCGGCCTTGGCCTCACTCAATGCACAGCAGCCAAGAAGGTCAGAGCGCCTGCTCCGGCTGCAACGCCACTGAGGATGTTCTCCGCAGCTGAGAACGAAACGTCTGGAAGAAAAACTTTCTCCAGTAGAACACGGCACTTGAGCCCGAAAGATTCTACAAACCCTAATGATGATGCCAGCCGTGAAAACCTGAAATCTTTGATGTCTCCTAACTAATTTATGTGGAAATGTAAGATATTCCTCCTTTTATAGTATCCCTTGGAAATAAGCTAGTCTTGCATATAATTAAGTACTGTTATTGGGGCTTTTGTGGATTCCTCAGAAAATCTATTGCTTTCCCTCCTAGGAATTAATTGTTTGTGTTTATATTTTGAGTAAGAAAGGTTTGCCTGTGTCATTTTATGTCAGATCTGGCCTTTGTAACAAATGAGCTTGACACTTCTGTAAGGCAACATATAAGATTCACCATGGAATCGTGACACCAAAGAAGATGGAAAGAGGAACATCAGTAGGTTGCTGGAGACAAATGCACTGAACAGTGTCAGCAGTCTTTATTTTGAGCATTTTGGGGGGGATTCGCCTCTATGCTCACCCAGTGAAGGACTCCATAAGATTAAAGCCAATCAGACTGGAATTGGTAGCTCACCATCCAAAATGGCCCATTGTCCATCTATTTCAGTGTGCTTCAGGTATGAGTCTTCAATGGTTGGATCATAGTCTGGCACAAAAATCTTTTGGAAGAACTGAATAGTGAGGGCACTCTTCCCCACACCTCCATCTCCAACTACCACCAATTTGTATGTGGGAAGATTTTCACTTGGAACAGCGCTTGTAGCCATGACATCAATAGGTCAAACCTGAAAAAGACAGAATTTTTGTAAAATCATATATTGACCACTGAATCTAGGCAAATAAAAAGTTCATTAGAAACAGAGGCAGACAGGATAGGAAAAACAAAGTGATATTTGCATCGTAAAAGGCCACATAATGCAACAATTTCAAGTTAATGTCTCTAAAGTTAGCTGTGACTATCTCGGCATCCATGGGAGCAGGGGAGGGGGCCTGAGACTGAACAACAATATTTTGCCTGAGGACACTCACTGAACTCGCAAACAAGCTGAAGTTTCAACAAATTATTTTTGTGTTCCTATTCTCAACCACGACAATACACTAGCTAACTGGGCCAGGATTCTTGATGTTCATTCACATGGTTGTCATATTTATGATAGCTACTGATTTGTTTTTCAACCTTTGGTGGTCTGTTCTGAATGAACCTGCACAGAAAGTTATAGTTTAGCACACTATAGCATTTTTTCCCTCATAGTCTACAAGCCAGAAAAAAGGCACCCATCACAAACACAGCAATAATGTGGACTCTTATATGCTTGAGAGTATTATGGTTTCCATTCTAAACATCAGACACAATGATCAGAACTTTAGGCAGGCCCATAGCCACAAGGGGGCCTGTGGGGACCCTGCCCCCTGACTTTTGGCTGCCCCGGGCCCCCGACTCAGGGCCCCCGACCTTCCATTCTGCCCACCACAGCTTGAAGGCTGCAGTAGTGGCCCCAGCGGCTGCCTCCCTTCCTCCATTCCCCCGCAATTCAAATGGGCTGCCTCCCTTCCCCTGCAATTCAAATGATCAGCAGGCCCTTTAAATCACACTCTCGGCCAATTTGAATGGCAGGGAAGGAAAGGAGGTGTGGAGGAAGTGATGGTAGCAGTGAGAGTGGCGGGGAGGAAGGGAGACGATGGTGATGGCAGCAGCAGGGAGGGAAGGGAGGCTACAGCAATTGAGGGAGTGGCAGGGAGGCAGCAGAGACAATGGCAGCATGGAGAGTGGCAGGAAGGCATTACTGCACCGGGCTCCATTGCTTGCAACTTCTGGACTGAGGCCCCCCCTCCCACCAAATGACAGGTCCCCCGATTTTCCAAATCTTGGCTATGGAGCTACCCTCTGATCACACAATGCTTGTGTGTAATTAGATTGCCCAGCCTTGTGGCAAAGAGTTCAGTCCTTTCCCAAACCAGGCCCGTAGCTATGGGGGGGGGGGGGGCTCGGGGGAGCCAGGCCACTCTATGTAACCCCCACTCCCCTCTATAGGGCCCTTCCATTTCCAGGCTATCCCCCCCCCCATGAGAGACTACAAGAGGGAGTGAGAGGAAACAGCAGAAGTGACAAGAGAGAGCGACAGCAGGAGACCAAGAGGATGCAGCAAAAGTGACAGAGAGCAGGGGAGAGAGCAATAGTGAGCGAGAGGAGATAGTGACAGCGAAAGCGACAAAGCGAGTGGGGGAGAGAGCAATAGTGAGCAAGAGAGAGAGCGTGGGAGAGTGAGAGAAGACAGTGAAAGCAACAGAGAGAGAAAGCAGGGGAGAGAGAAAGAGAGTGGGAGATCGAGAGGAGGAAGCGACAGTGAAAGCAACAGATAATAGGGGAGAGAGAGCAACAGCGGGAGAGTAGGAGAGCAAGAGGAGGCAGTGAAAGCCACAGAGAAACAAGAAAAATAATGCAGAGATATTGCCTTGGTGGCACTACACATCTGGCGTAACGTCCAGTTCCAGTTTTACTGGAAGGGGCTTCCTATAAGGAGTAAAGTTGAAATTCAGAGTTATGGGAGCTCTAAGGATCCAAAACCCCTGTGGTAGCTGCGGAACGGCAGTAATCCAAAAAGATGCCAATTACCCACAGTAACTTTAGTGTATTTAAGTTTGCCACCAGACCATTTTTACACAAGCAGTATGGGAAGCAAAAGATCTACAAGTGGAAGTCCCAGAAAGACTAGAGGAGGCATCTCATTTTCCCTTGTATTTCCCTTCCCACTATTTCCTCTTTCCTTTCCATCAGCTCCTCTAGCTTCTCTCCTTTTCCTGCTTCCTTTTCTCCTTCCTAACAGCCAGCCCACCTTTATCTGCCACCATATCTTCAGCTGTCCTTCCTTTCTTACCCATGACAGCCTCTTCCCAGGAAAGGTCTGGCTGGACTACATAGTTGCTTCTGACCAGACCTAGTTGTGTGTTGCTGGATGCTGGCGGGCTTGGCCAAGCTGAGTTTTGTGGTGGCCCTTCCTGGTGGGCCAGACCAAGTTTTTGAGTACTGAGACTCCAGCACTGTAGAGGTCTGTCCCCAGCTACTGCTCCTCCGGCTGGGACCATGACAATGGAGGGGAGAGGCGGTGGCTCAGTGGTAGAGCATCTGCTTGGGAAGCAGAAGGTCCCAGGTTCGATCCCTGGCATCTCCAACTAAAAGGGTCCAGGCAAATAGGCGTGAAAAACCTCAGCTTGAGACCCTGGAGAGCCGCTGCCAGTCTGAGTAGACAATACTAACTTTGATGGACCGAGGGTTTGATTCAGTATAAGGCAGCTTCATATGTTCACATGTTCAAAGGACCTTTTCCAGTGCTGTTTTGGCCTCCCAGTATACTCTAGCTCAGGGTTCCCCAACCCCCGGGCTGTGGACTGGTACCGGTCCGTGGCCTGTTAGCAACCAGGCCGTGAGTTGTATAATTATTTCATTATATATTACAATGTAGTAGTAGTAGTAGTAGTAGTAGTAATAATAATAATAATAATTATAATAATAATAAGAAGAAGAAGAAGAAGAAGAAGAAGAAAGAGGAGGAGGAGGGAGAGAGGGGAGGGGAGGGGAGGGGAGGGGAGGGGAAGGGAAGGGAAGGGAAGGGAAGAGAAGAGAAGAGAAGAGAAGAGAAGAGAAGAGAAGAGAAGAGAGAAGAGAGAAGAGAGAAGAGAGAAGAGAGAAGAGAGAAGAGAGAAGAGAGAAAGAGAAAGAGAAAGAGAAAGAGAAAGAGAAAGAGAAAGAGAAAGAGAAAGAGAAAGAGAAAGAGAAAGAAGAACTACTGCTCTAACCTATAGGCATCTCGTTATTTTGGGAAGTTTTAACCTCCTGTGGTTTTCTATATTTTGTAGATGTCAGATTCTCTTGCAACTTTGGGACTTCCTTTAGAATTATAGAACCCCCTCCATCTGCTCCAAGCTCCGTTTTGAGGCTCTATATTCTCTAAAGCATGGCAGAAACAGATAGGTTGATGTCCAGGACAATGTCTGCCTTAGAAACACAAAAGCCAAAAAAACAGTTGGGGAAGACGGTGGATTGTTTTGGGAAGTGTTTTCGCCGCTCCACCCATGCCTTCTCTGCTGTCCCTTGACTTACCTCAAGAACAGTTTCTACTTGCTCTGCTCAGCTTGAACTATTATGCAGGCCCCTTTGCAACCAGCAATAATAGAGCAACATCCAACAAGGTCCAAAGCAGGGGTGTTGAACTCATTTGTTACGTGGGCCAGATCTGATATAACTGAGACCTTGTCAGGCTGGGCCATGTGTGTCATAAAATGCAATGCCAGGTAGTACAGGTATAAATTAGCACTCATTGGTTTTCAGGGTGCTTTCTTCAGGGTGGAGAGCCAGTTTGGTGTATTGGTTAAGTGTGTGTACTCTTATCTGGGAGAACCGGGTTTGATTCCCCACTCCTTCACTAGCATGGCCTTGGGTCAGCCATAGCTCTGGCAGAGGTTGTCCTTGAAAGGGCAGCTGCTGTGAGAGCCCTCTCCAGCCCCACCCACCTCACAGGGTGTCTGTTGTGGGGGAGGAAGGGAAAGGAGATTGTGAGCCGCTCTGAGACTCTTCGGAGTGGAGGGCGGGATATAAATCCAATATCTTCTTCTTCTTCTTCTTCTTTGTAACTCTTCTGTGTGATCCAGGGAACTGGGCAAAGGCAGCTCTGGCTCTTTCCTTCCTTCCCCAGGGGACTAGGAGGGGGAGGAGCCTCAGCCAATAGAAAGGAGAGAGGACTGGCTCAGTAGCTCTGCTGTGCAATTGAGAGATATTATCCCTCCCCCCTCCTCCCCAAGGGAGAAGCCTGAGCCAATAGAAAAAAGAGAGACTTTGCCCTGTAGCAGCTGTGCAATTGTGCAAGCCTGGCAAATCAAGCTGTGATGCAGAAGGAAGCAAGAGATAGGGAGAAGGAAGCAGATGACAGCCAGTTGCTTGGGGAGGCTGATAGGAGCCCTCCGGGGGCCTGATTCAGCTCCTGGGCCATATGTTTGACACCCCTGGTACAAAGGGACTTGCTGTCCTTGCAAGGACCTCAAGGCCGAAACGGCAGAGAATGGGGTGGTGGGGTGGAGCCCTTGAAAATGGGCCATACAGTGAGCACTTTTGTCAGACCAACTTGCAAAACACTGGACTCTTTTTTTCCCCCTCCCGTCCTCACCCTTTGAAGCTCCAAGGCCGACAAGGTTTCCTGCTCTTTCTGCCTTGTCTTTGCCAGCTGCAGCAGGAAGCAAAACTGCAAAGAAAATGTGGAATGGATTTCCCATTAAGATCTCTGTATCCAGATAGATAGGACCCAGATACATTAATGGAAAATCCATTCCACATTTTCCTTGCAGCTTTGCCTGTGCTGCAATGTGTTCCAGTGGAGTGGAGATCAGTTTCACTTTTCAGTGTTCCTAAAGCCAGCTGAACCCCCGGCCCTGGAGTTGTTTCTTGCAAGTAAAGGATTTGAGCCAGCTTGTTTCTGCTCAATGGACCTGACCTAGTGAGTACTCTAACCTGAGAACCCACAGCCAAAGGGGGATATTACACTGGCAGGCCTGACACTAGGATTTTGGGGCCCCTAGGCCGAGGCTTGTTCCCCCGTCCCCCCAGTCTCTTTCCGCGCATGCTACATGCAAGCTCTCAGTCCGGCCCTCTCCTGTTTCAAAGGAAGCCAGCTGGCTCCTGTTGAAGCAGGGGCAGCCCAGCCTGAGCGAGTCACAGGAAGCGTCTTTGGGCACAGGGAGGTGGGCACGTGGAGGCGGGCACGAGGAGGCGGGCGTGGGGAAGTGGCGGGTGTGGGGAGAGGGGGCACCTCGTGGCACCCAAGGCGGCTGCCTACTTGGCCTATTCCCACGTGCCAGCCATGTACACTGGAGAGCCGTTACCAATCTGAGTAGACCCTGGTGGTGGTGGTGGGAAGCCTGCAATGCCATTTCATTGTTTTCTCAGGCTCAGAGCATTTTATATTTTTAGTTTCTGCTGTGATCCTTGTGCTTTGTTTTATTTTAAATATTGCATCGCCAAATCCCACTATTCCCCCCCACCTTTCCATTTTAAACAAAATATTGCAAGAGTTTTAGGCATGTTTGTATTTTAAGTCAAACATAATAGCTTTGTGTTTGTCTGTGTCCTTTATAAAATGTCTATCTCTGCTACCTCATATTACATTTTATGAAATACATGGCCCGGCCCCACAAAGCTATGTTTGTGTCAGATCCAGCCCTCCTAACAAAGGAGTTTGACACCTCCGTAAATTGTATGCCTCTGTGTTGTTTTCTCCCTCCTCTGTTGTGATTTAAACAGAGCCAAATGTCACTTAAATTCTAAAATCATGCCCCTCATAGTAAGTAATAAATGGACTGA